>NW_018403891.1:24473-24750 GCF_002113885.1 Mizuhopecten yessoensis | reverse complement strand
TCTTTTATTAAATCATTAGTTACATTACTAAATGGCGGTTTTTTTTATGACCATATAACTTGTTTCTATATTTAGTGTCCTTGGCGTCTAGTACTATTCGGTTGGGCGGGAAGTCTGTTCCTTATGTTTGTGTTCTAGCCCAATACTTTAGAATTAGTTTCTCTCTTCTTAACTTACATGTAAGTGGTTATTCACCGTTTTCTGCAGTAAACTAATCGTTGGTGTGTTTTAATTGCTCCCAGAGCTATTCTTAAAACTTTATGCTGAATTATGTTTA
>NW_018403891.1:22103-23046 GCF_002113885.1 Mizuhopecten yessoensis | reverse complement strand
CAAGCTTCTTCTCTAGGTCTATTCGATTTCAAGTCTTAAGAGTCATGTCGCTTCTCTGCAGCACAGTAGATCTAGAGTCAAGCTCCTTCTCTAGGTCTATTCATTTTCAAGTATTAGAAATGTGTTTTTAAGACAGCATTTTATGGCTTTCTGCGCTGTGTGGAGTTCCCATGCTAAACCTTGTGCGATACTACTTACATTCGTATGTGTGACATAGTGGTGGTGCCGGACAAGTCTTCCTTTACCCTTTTTCTGCGTTCATCAAAAATGGACCCCTATGGTAAAGGAGTGAACATTAAAGTATTTGAAAACAATGTTTTGCATCCTGTGCTCACCATGATTCGCTATTTAGCAGCAAGGAAGGCTCAAGGAGCTATTCTGACTTCACCTTTTTTTTATTGAAAATGTGTTTTTTCCAAACCGTTGATGCGTAAGACTTTCATATCATACCTCAACGAAACTCTTGACTCGTATAGGTATCAACAGCCATGATTTTAATGGACATTCCTTTTCGTATTGGTGCAGCTACCTCAGCAGCTGCCGCCGGTGACTAGTTGAAATAGTGATCATTTTACCTACAATGTTATAAATAATTTCTTTAAGTTGTTGGGGGCTCTGATACGCCAAATGTTTGCAGTAGGTTTTAGTACTTGTTCTTTGCTTGCACATACATAACTGTGTCTTAACTCAATTAATAAGCAGGTTAACTCTTTAATTGTGCTAGGGTTTTACTGTCTATATATGTCCGGTGCTAGGGTTTTACTGTCTATATATGTCCGGTGCTAGGGTTTTACTGTCTATATATGTCCGGTGCTAGGGTTTTACTGTCTATATATGTNGTTTTACTGTCTATATATGTCCGGTGCTAGGGTTTTACTGTCTATATATGTCCGGTGCTAGGGTTTTACTGTCTATATATGTCCAGTGCTAGTGTTTAACTGTA
>NW_018403891.1:20431-21841 GCF_002113885.1 Mizuhopecten yessoensis | reverse complement strand
AACACGATAACTTCAGTAAATGTTAACAGAGTTTGATGAAACTTTTGTCTGAAGAGTCAAGTCGCTTCTCTGCAGCACAGTAGAGTCAAGCCCTTCTCAAGGTTCTCTAGGTCTATTCGATTTCAAGTCTTAGAGTCAAGTTGCTTCTCTGCAGCACAGTAGAGTCAAGCTCCTTCTCAAGGTCTGTTTGATTTAATGTCTGAAGAGTTAAGTCGCTTCTCTGCAGCACAGTGAAGTCAAGCTTCTTCTCTAGGTCTATTTGATTTCAAGTCGCTTCTCTGCAGCACAGTAGAGTCAAGCTCCTTCTCTAGGTCTATTCGATTTCAAGTCTTATAGTCAAGTTGCATCTCTGCAGCACAGTAGAGTCGAGCTACTTCTCTAGGTCTATTCGATTTCAAGTCTTAGAGTCAAGTTGCTTTTCTGCAACACAGTAGAGTCAAGCTCCTTCTCTAGGTCTATTCGATTTCAAGTCTTCGAGTCAAGTCGCTTCTCTGCAGCACCGCAGAGTCAAGCTTCTTATCTAGGTCTATTCAATTTCAAGTCTTAGAGTCAAGTTGCATCTCTGCAGCACAGTAGAGTCGAGCGCCTTCTCTAGGTCTATTCGATTTCAAGCCTTAGAGTCAAGTTGCTTTTCTGCAACACAGTAGAGTCAAGCTCCTTCTCTAGGTCTATTTGATTTCAAGTCTTAAAGTCAAGTCGCTTCTCTGCAGCACAGTGAAGTCAAGCTTCTTCTTTAGTTCTTTTTGATTTCAAGTCGCTTCTCTGCAGCACAGTAGAGTCAAGCTCCTTCTCTAGGTCTATTCGATTTCAAGTCTCAGAATCAAGTCGCTTCTCTGCAGCACAGTAGAGTCAAGCTTCTTCTCTGGGTCTAATTNTTGCTTCTCTGCAGCACAGTAGAGTCAAGTTCCTTCTCTAGGTCTTTTTGATTTCGAGTCTTAGAGTCAAGTCGCTTCTCTGCAGCACAGTAGAGTCCAGCTTCTTCTCTAGGCCTATTCAATTTCAAGTCTTAGAGTCAAGTCGCTTCTCTACAGCACAGTAGAGTCAAGCTCCTTCTCTAGATTCTCTAGGTCTGTTTGATTTAATGTCTTAAGTGTCAAGTCGCTTCTCTACAGCACAGTAGAGTCAAGCTTCTTCTCTAGGTCTATTCCATTTCAAGTCGCTTCTCTGCAGCACAGTAGAGTCAAGCTCCTTCTCTAGATCTATTTGATTTCAAGTCTTAAAGGCTATTGTTTCTCTGCAGCACAGTAGAGTCAAGCTCCTTCTCTAGGTCTATTCGATTTCAAGTCTCAGAGTCAAGTCGCTTCTCTGCAGCACAGTAGAGTCAAGCTTCTTCTCTGGGTCTATTTGATTTGAAGTCTTAGAGTCAAGTCGCTTCTCTGCAGCACAGTAGAGTCNTAGAGTCAAGTCGCA
>NW_018403891.1:17074-17980 GCF_002113885.1 Mizuhopecten yessoensis | reverse complement strand
GGGTTTTACTGTCTATATATGTCCGGTGCTAGGGTTTTACTGTCTTTATATGTCCGGTGCTAAGGTTTTACTGTCTATATATGTCTGGTGCTAAGGTTTTATTGTCTACGTATATATCCGGTGCTAAGTTTTTACTGTCTACGTATATATCCGGTGCTATGGTTTTACTGTCTATTTATGTCCGGTGCTAGGGCTTTACTGTCTATATATGTCTGGTGCTAGGGTTTTTCTGTCTATATATGTCTGGTTCTAGGGTTTTACTGTCTATATATGTCTGGTGCTAAGGTTTTATTGTCTACGTATATATCTGGTGCTAAGTTTTTACTGTCTACGTATATATCCGGTGCTATGGTTTTACTGTCTATTTATGTCCGGTGCTAGGGTTTTACTGTCTATATATGTCTGGTGCTAAGGTTTTACTGTCTACGTATATGTCCGGTGCTATGGTTTTACTGTCTATTTATGTCCGGTGCTAGTGTTTTACTGTCTACATATGGCCGGTGCTAGGGTTTTACTGTCTATATATGGCCGGTGCTAAGGTTTTACTGTCTATATATGGCCGGTGCTAGGGTTTTACTGTCTCTATATGTCCGGTTCTAGGGTTTTACTGTCTATATATGTCCGGTGCTAAGGATTTACTGTCTATATATGTCCGGTGCTAAGGTTTTACTGTCTATATATGTCCGGTGCTAGGGTTTTACTGTCTATATATGTCCGATGCTAAGGTTTACTGTCTATATATGTCTGGTGCTAAGGTTTTACTGTCTATATATGGCCGGTGCTAGGGTTTTACTGTCTCTATATGTCCGGTGCTAGGGTTTTACTGTCTATATATGTCCGGTGCTAAGGTTTTACTGTCNATGTCCGGTGCTAGGGTTTTACTGTCTATATATGTCCGGTGCTTAA
>NW_018403891.1:9706-15812 GCF_002113885.1 Mizuhopecten yessoensis | reverse complement strand
TGACATAGTGGTGGTGCCGGACAAGTCTTCCTTTACCTTTTTTCTGCATTCATCAAAAATGGACCCCTATGGTAAAGGAGTGAACATTAAAGTATTTGAAAACAATGTTTTGCATCCTGTGCTCACCATGATTCGCTATTTAGCAGCAAGGAAGGCTCAGGGAGCTATTCTGACTTCACCTTTGTTTGTTGAAAATGTGTTTTTTCCAAACCGTTGATGCGTAAGACTTTCATATCATACCTCAA
The DNA here is from genome assembly GCF_002113885.1 of Mizuhopecten yessoensis. NCBI lineage: Eukaryota > Metazoa > Mollusca > Bivalvia > Pectinida > Pectinidae > Mizuhopecten > Mizuhopecten yessoensis. The sequence goes on along the minus strand of NW_018403891.1, from coordinate 15,567 downwards.
CGAAACTCTGACTCGTATAGGTATCAACAGCCATGATTTTAATGGACATTCCTTTTCGTATTGGTACAGCTACCTCAGCAGCTGCCGCCGGTGACTAGTTAAAATAGTGATCATTTTACCTACAATGTTATAAATAATTTCTTTAAGTTGTTGGGGGCTCTGATACGCCAAATGTTTGCAGTAGGTTTTAGTACTTGTTCTTTGCTTGCACATACATAACTGTGTCTTAACTCAATTAATAAGCAGGTTAACTCTTTAATTGCATGAAGTTATGTATAAAATGGAACAAAAATATGTATGTTATAAATGTCACACAACATGGAACAAAGATTTGTATGTTATAAATGTCACACAACAAATATTTCTATGTTATAAATGTCACACAACATGGACCAAAGATTTGTGTGTTATAAATGTCACACAACATGGACCAAAGATTTGTATGTTATAAATGTCACACAACACGGAACAAAGATATGTATGTTATAAATGTCACACAACACGGAACAAAGATATGTATGTTATAAATGTCACACAACCTGGAACAATGATATGTTGGTATATATGTCACACAACATTGAACACAGACTTGTATGTTATAAATGTCACACAACATGGAAGAAAGATTTGTATGTTATAAATGTCACACAACATGGAACAAAGATTTGTATGTTATAAATGTCACACAAGATGGAACAAAGATATGTATGTTATAAATGTCACACAACCTGGAACAAAGATATGTTGGTATATATGTCACACAACATTGAACACAGATTTGTATGTTATAAATGTCACACAACATGGAAGAAAGATTTGTATGTTATAAATGTCACACAACATGGAAAAAGATATGTATGTTATAAATGTCACACAACATGGACCAAAGATTTGTGTGTTGTAAATGTCAAACAACATTAAACAAAGATTTGTATGTTATAAATGTCACACAACATGGAACAAAGATGTGTATGTTATAAATATCACAACATGGAACAAAGATTTGTATGTTAAAAAGGTCACACAGCATGGAACAAAGATTTGTATGTTATAAATGTCATACAACATGGAAGAAAGATTTGTATGTTATAATTGTCACACAACATTGAACAAAGATTTGTATGTTATAAATGTCACACAACATGGAACACAGATTTGTATGTTATAAATGTCACACAACATGGAACTTAGATATATGTGCGGTGCTAGGGTTTTACTGTCTACGTATATGTCCGGTGCTAGGGTTTTACTGTCTATATATGTCCGGTGCTAGGGTATTACTGTCTATATATTTCCGGTGCTAGGGTTTTACTGTCTATATATGTCCGGTGCTAGGGTATTACTGTCTGTATATGTCTGGTGCTAGGGTTTTACTGTCTATATATGTCCGGTGCTAGGGCTTTACTGTCTATATATGTCCGGTGCTAGGGTTTTACTGTCTAAATAAGTCCGGTGCTAGGGTTTTACTGTCTACGTATGTGTCCGGAGCTAGGGTTTTACTGTCTATATATGTGCGGTCCTAGGGTTTTACTGTCTATATATGTACGGTGCTAGGGTTTTACTGTCTATATATGTTCGGTGCTAGGGTTTTACTGTCTATATATGTCCGGGGCTAGGGTTTTACTGTCTATATATGTGCGGTGCTAGGGTTTTACTGTCTATATATGTACGGTGCTAGGTTTTTACTGTCTATATATGTCCAGTGCGAGTGTTTAACTGTCTATATATGTCCGGTGCTAGGGTTTTACTGTCTATATATGTCCGGTGCTAGGGTTTTACTGTCTACGTGTATGTCCGGTGCTAGGGTTTTACTGTCTAAATAAGTCCGGTGCTAGGGTTTTACTGTCTACGTATATGTCCGGTACCAGTGTTTTACTGTCCGGTGCTAAGGTTTTACTGTCTATATATGTCCGGTGCTAGGGTTTTACTGTCTATACATGTCCGGTGCTAGGGTTTTACTGTCTACGTGTATGTCAGGTGCTAGGGTTTTACTGTCTACGTGTATGTCCGGGGCTTGGGCGTTACTGTCTAAATAAGTCCGGTGCTAGGGTTTTACTGTCTACGTGTATGTCCGGGGCTTGGGCGTTACTGTCTAAATAAGTCCGGTGCTAGGGTTTTACTGTCTACGTGTATGTCCGGGGCTTGGGCGTTACTGTCTAAATAAGTCCGGTGCTAGGGTTTTACTGTCTACGTATATGTCCGGTGCTAAGGTTTTACTGTCTATATATGTCTGGTGCTAGGGTTTTACTGTCTATATATGTATATGCTTGGTGCTAATGTTGTACTGTATTGTCTTAATATGAAAAGGCGCCAGTGTTCTATTCTGTATATATTCCTGGTGCTTGTATTGTACTTCTTTACATGCCCGGTGTTAGTGTTGTACTTCTATACATGCCCGGTGTTAGTGTTGTATTTCTATACATGCCCGGTGTTAGTATTTTACTGTCTATCTTATGCCAGTGCTAGTGTTGTACTGTTTATATATGCCGTACTTGATCATTCAATAGGGGGTCGTACCTAAAATACACATTGGAATGTCCATCAAGACTCATATAAAATGAACATAATGAAACAAATTAATGGCTTACCGGCGTTAAAATGCAGTAGGGAATAGGCCTAAGGATTATGGCTTGTCTGCATGAGGCATTCGTTACTCCTCTTATTTTCTTTGAATATTGTATTCCGAATGATTTTATATTGGCGCATGCGTAAAGATGTCCAGTGCTTAGACCGGTGCGAGTATCCAAAACCATAGGAGCCTGAAGTTCTGTCAATTATGAATATTAATAGTAATACAAAAAAAATACCCCTAATATGCTTAAAAAATAGTTGATTGATGATCCCGGTGATATGACTCTAGATTTATTTTCTATGTGGAGAGTTGATGCTCTCAAATTTTTTCTGGAAAAAAGAGCATTAAGTAAGGAAGGTACCAAACATGAACTAGCTGTTCTTTGCTGCAAATAAAATGAAAATTCCAATAAAGTTGACATGCAAGGAGGTAGTTGCAGTAAACACACGTAAGTACAAAGACTTATTATTGATTGGTACGGAAATAATTCCAGATCCTTTTAAGTTGTGTGAAGGATGGTTCGGAGAGAAACAGGGTTTATGCCAATGGCCGCCCATATATCTGAGTGACATAACTAAGTTTTTTGTGGTGACAGCAAAAGATCCAAATGCTGAGGAGTAGTTAAACTCATACAAAACTGGAAAAGCCTATGAATAGTTCACAAGTAATTGGATGAAAGAGGTACATTTTCATTTAATATCGACAACAAATAAAGCAAGTACTGCCTGTTTAGGTCTCAATGTTGCCCATCACAAAGAGTATCGGACACAGACCATGGAGTATGGGCGTGTGTGGAAAAGCTATCAGGATGCATCATGTGTGCCTACTGCTCTTGCACAGCTGGGTAATTATTCAACTATTTGATATAATTAATCATACTAATGCTGTTAAGCCTAGATATTGACTTGATGTTTTTACAGAACTTAAATTATAACTCCTCCACACAATGAATGCACTTAATTTAATTAAATATTTCAAACCCATTGAAGCACATATGTATATTGATTTCTGTCTCTGTAACTGGTCATTCTGGGTCACATACACTGGTCACATACCAGTAAATAATATCAAGGACAACATACAAATTTTATGATTTTGTAATTTCAGACTTGGACAGACATGCAACCATGTCGCTGAATGCTCTTTCGTATAGAGCCAACCAGATGGGCATTTCCAATGCTGCATGCACGTCACATGTTTGTTAAAAAAAAAAAAAAAAAAAAATCACCATGGCCCTAAATGACCACAGCCGTCGATGGGCCGTTAAACATAAACAAACAAACAAACAAACAAACAAACGTCACTGCCCTGTTCCTGGACTATACCTGGGGAGAAGGTCAAATATATGGTCCCCAGCAAATCTGTGACATGCTTCCAAAGAAGTCAAAGCATGGAAAATCAGGTAACAGAATTAACAGACATGAAACTGGTCCACATCTAATTTCCTTGTGTTAAAAACCCTCCTCAATGTATCACAAGCCTTAAGTTGTGCAGCTCAGAATGTCAACAAATTTCATAGTAACCATAAACAACCAAAACAGCAATAAAAAAGAACAATTTTTACTAATTTTTCACATTCATTTTCAATATGACACTATGAGATAAAGATATACAGGTGTATCACTTGTATTATAAGAATATCTTGCATAATTTTTATCATTAATTGGATAAATGAATTAAACTTTTTTTTTTAGTTTTATCAGTCTGATTTAAAATGGTAAATTGAAATTAAAATATAACTGAAATGAGCATTTCCCCAAATAAACCCGCTTGAGAGCCTTGGAGCAGCACTTATTGACATTTTCCAAAAGCATGTCTTTTTAAAGGCATATAAGTTTTGAATTTTTCATTTTTAGGAGAATGGTTCCAAGCTTGTCTTAGCATTACTCAAACTCTATATTAATTCATCAATTATCACTGAAAAAAATCTTCAGCTATACTACTCTCAAACATTGACAAGTATTTAACAAAGTATGGAACTCTCCTTCATGATTTTAACTGATGCAGTGGTACTCTTTACCTTAAATTCAATTTACTTTTTTCCCTGCAGGTCACATTCTGTCCTCCCATGATGCTGACCTCAGTGCTGGTAAACAAGCAAACAACCACACAGATGACATCCAAGGTATTTTAACTATAGAGAGATTAAGCTTTTCTTTTGACATGACAGTCAAATCACAATCACATGTATCACTATATAGCTAGTGGTAATGAAATTGACCCATCAGGTCAATAATATTAGTGTGTTCTAGTGTCCTGACCAAGGTTCCCAACTGTTTTACAAAAGTCGCCTGTCAGACAGTTATAATGACAAATCACATTGTACTAGCCTATCAGGTCACAGATATAGCATGTACGTGAACAAATGATATAATTATGTGATTATCAGAAGTTAGCCCCCCCCCCCCCCCTTTTTTACAAACATTTTGATTCAATTATGATCACTGAATGATTAAGACATGTTTTCACTCAATTTGACAGATGATGGGCTTACTAGTACCTTCACCATAGCAGAACGCTACTCAATATGTGAGCATGCTAACATTCCACAATCACGCCTCTACTGTCTATAATGCTAACATTCCACAATCACGCCTCTACTGTCTATAATGCTAACATTCCACAATCACGCCTCTACTGTCTATAATGCTAACATTCCACAATCACGCCTCTACTGTCTATAATGCTAACATTCCACAATCACGCCTCTACTGTCTATAATGCTAACATTCCACAATCACGCCTCTACTGTCTATAATGCTAACATTCCACAATCACGCCTCTACTGTCTATAATGCTAACATTCCACAATCACGCCTCTACTGTCTATAATGCTAACATTCCACAATCACGCCTCTACTGTCTATAATGCTAACATTCCACAATCACGCCTCTACTGTCTATAATGCTAACATTCCACAATCACGCCTCTACTGTCTATAATGCTAACATTCCACAATCACGCCTCTACTGTCTATAATGCTAACATTCCACAATCACGCCTCTACTGTCTATAATGCTAACATTCCACAATCACGCCTCTACTGTCTATAATGCTAACATTCCACAATCACGCCTCTACTGTCTATAATGCTAACATTCCACAATCACGCCTCTACTGTCTATAATGCTAACATTCCACAATCACGCCTCTACTGTCTATAATGCTAACATTCCACAATCACGCCTCTACTGTCTATAATGCTAACATTCCACAATCACGCCTCTACTGTCTATAATGCTAACATTCCACAATCACGCCTCTACTGTCTATAATGCTAACATTCCA
>NW_018403891.1:5427-7074 GCF_002113885.1 Mizuhopecten yessoensis | reverse complement strand
ATGTATCATTAAATTGATTGACTTTGTGTACTCATATAGATATAGATTTCCAAACTGATGCTGTACTTGAACATGTGAACAAGTTGAACACTTCAAAGCTGCAAGTTCAATGCTTGGCCAAGTAGCATGTGTTGGATCATTAAACACGATCTGAGCAATTCTAATAGTATTCTTTAATCTTTTATCCTTAGCACTATTTAAATGTTATTTAAAAATTTGAGGTCATGTGCAAAAAAAGTTCTTATTGATCCCTTTTTTTTTAGATTTTATGCAGTGCATACAAAGGTGAATACCATCAAGAAAGCAGCCGTGGAAATTGACACCACATCTCTCTTAAAGTGTTGAAGGGCGAATCAAGGCTTTCAGGTAAATAGAACATTGTTTGTTGTGAATGAGAGGGGGCATTATGTAAACCCTTATCAAAAACTGTTCCAATAAAAACTGATCTACATAATGAACTCACAAACTACCGAATACATACAAAATTTGCAATTCTTTCAAAAATGATTAAATGTACGACTGAAGTAACAATAACACCTTACTCATATTTAATTTGGATTGAGTCTTGGAATATATTCTTAACAATTATTTATGTATAATAAAAAAATCAGCATATAATATATACATATACATGTATATCTTCAGGTGATCCAGCACAATTACCAAGGGCCATGAAACATGGACTTGAAATGGAACCAACAACAAAAGAGGAATTTTATCAGGGAAACAAACAACAACATCAACATTTTAATGTTGAAAATTGTGGTTTTTATATACACCCAACAAAATCATTTTTGGGAGCAAGTCCTGACATCCTGTAGTTGCTGTGGTGGAGAATTGTAGAGATAAAATGCCCTGTAATCCCTCCTTGTGATAAATGTCAGACAAAAATGTGTCATGTACAGGTAAATGCTTAAATACCTTGGATATGCAAATGGCAACCACTTTTTAAAGCAAAATCATGCTTACTATGGCCAAATCCAATGTCAAATGGCTGTGACTGGAAGGCACTTTTGTGACTTTTATGTGTATACTACATATGCCATATTCCAACAAAGAATAAGTTTCAATAACCTCTACTGGGAAAGTATGTGCAGTAACTTGGAGTTTTTCTTTCAAAGATATATGGTCCCTGACATGCTTCAGGCCTCCACCACAGACAGCGTTGCTGCAGATGATAGAGATGTGGAGGACATGGAGACTGAAGACATGATAGGAAATGTATTTTTTTGTCCAATATGTCGCCAAATAATTAAAGAGCAAGAGAACATTACAAGCTTCGGTCAAAGAAGTATATGTTGTTAGCTGTGTGACAAATGGCACAACTTCAAATGCATTAAGATGTCAAAGTCTTCACTGAAGTCTTAAGGTGACTGGATATGTCCAACATGCAACTCTAGTTAAAATATTCAGGGATTCAATGAATATATATATATATNATATTTTGGCAAAGGAGGGTACAGGTTGCAGATTCCTGCAACAATTCGAACAAATGTCATCCAAGTGATGAAGCATTGTTAAAGGCAATTCATACTTTAGTATACGGAAGCATTTCATCCTCCTAATAGCTTGTTACATATATATTCTACGATTTGCTATTTGTTTAGTTTTCCTCACTTCATCTTTACTGAATTGTGTGGTACCACG
>NW_018403891.1:2346-5371 GCF_002113885.1 Mizuhopecten yessoensis | reverse complement strand
TGTATATGTCTGGTGCTAGGGTTTTACTGTCTGTATATGTCCGGTTCTAAATTTTTACTGTCTATATATGTCTGGTGCTAGGGTTTTACTGTCTATATATGTCCGGTGCTAGGGTTTTACTGTCTGTATATGTCTGGTGCTAGGGTTTTACTGTCTGTATATGTCCGGTNTTTTACTGTCTATATATGGCCGGTGCTAGGGTTTTACTGTCTATATATGTCCGGTGCTAGGGTTTTACTTTCTATATATGTCCGATGCTAAGGTTTTACTGTCTAGATATGTCCGGTGCTAAGGTTTTACTGTCTGTACATGTATAATGCTTGGTGCTAATGTTGTACTGTATTGTCTTAATATGAAAAGGCTCCAGTGTTCTATTCTGTATTCATGCCTGGTGCTTGTGTTGTAGTTCTATACAAGCCCGGTGTTAGTATTTTACTGTCTATCTTTTGCCAGTGCTAGTGTTGTACTGTTTATATATGCCGTACTTTGTCATTCAATAGGGGGTCGTACCTAAAATACACGTTGGAATGTCCATCAAGACTCATATAAAATGAACATAATTAAACAAATTAATGGCTTACCGGCGTTAAAATGCAGTAGGAAATAGGCCTAAGGATTATGGCTTATCTGCATGAGGCATTCGTTACTCCTCTTATTTTCTTTGAATATTGTATTCCGAATGATTTTATATTGGCGCATGCGTAAAGATGTCCAGTGCTTAGACCGGTGCGAGTATCCAAAACCATAGGCGCCTGAAGTTCTGTCAATAATGAATATTAATAGTAATACAAAAAAATACCCCTAATATGCTTAAAAAATAGTTGATTGATGATCCCGGTGATATGACTCTAGATTTATTTTCTATGTGGAGAGTTGATGCTCTCAAATTTTTTCTGGAAAAAAGAGCATCAAGTAAGGAAGGTACCAAACATGAACTAGCTGTTCTTTGCTGCAAATAAAATGAAAATTCCAATTAAGTTGACATGCAAGGAGATTGTTGCAGTAAACACACGTAAGTACAAAGACTTATTATTGATTGGTACGGAAATAATTCCAGATCCTTTTAAGTTGTGTGAAGGATGGTTCGGAGAGAAACAGGGTTTATGCCAATGGCCGCCCATATATCTGAGTGACATAACTAAGTTTTTTGTGGTGACAGCAAAAGATCCAAATGCTGAGGAGTAGTTAAACTCATACAAAACTGGAAAAGCCTATGAATATTTCACAAGTAATTGGATGAAAGAGGTACATTTTCATTTAATATCGACAGCAAGCAAGTACTGCCTGTTTAGGTCTCAATGTTGCCCATCACAAAGAGTATCTGACACAGACCATGGAGTATGGGCGTGTGTGGAAAAGCTATCAGGATGTGTGCCTATAGCTACTGCTCTTGCACAGCTGGGTAATTATTGAACTATTTGATATAATTAATCATACTAATGCTGTTAAGCCTAGATATTGACTTGATGTTTTTACAGAACTTAAATTATAACTCCTCCACACAATGAATGCACTTAATTTAATTAAATATTTCAAACCCATTGAAGCACATATGTATATTGATTTCTGTCTCTGTAACTGGTCATTCTGGGTCACATACACTGGTCACATACCAGTAAATAATATCAAGGACAACATACAAATTTTATGATTTTGTAATTTCAGACTTGGACAGACATGCAACCATGTCGCTGNNAAAAAAAAAAAAATCACCATGGCCCTAAATGACCACAGCTGTCGATGGGCCGTTAAACATAAACAAACAAACAAACAAACAAACGTCACTGCCCTGTTCCTGGACTATACCTGGGGAGAAGGTCAATATGGTCCCCAGCAAATCTGTGACATGCTTCCAAAGAAGTCCAAGCATGGAAAATCAGGTAACAGAATTAACAGACATGAAACTGGTCCACATCTAATTTCCTTGTGTTGAAAACCCTCCTCAATGTATCACAAGCCTTAAGTTGTGCAGCTCAGAATGTCAACAAATTTCATAGTAACCATAAACAGCCAAAACAGCAATAAAAAAGAACAATTTTTACTAATTTTTCACATTCATTTTCAATATGACACTATGAGATAAAGATATATAGGTGTATCACTTGTATTATAAGAATATCTTGCATAATTTTTATCATTTATTGGATGAATAATTAAACTTTTTTTTTTAGTTTTATCAATCTGATTTAAAATGGTAAATTGAAATTAAAATATAACTGAAATGAGCATTTCCCCAAATAAACCTGCTTGAGAGCCTTGGAGCAGCACTTATTGACATTTTCCAAAAGCATGTCTTTTAAAAGGTATATAAGTTTTGAATTTTTCATTTTTAGGAAAATTGTTCCAAGCTTGTCTTAGCATTACTCAAACTCTATATTAATTCCTCAATTATCACAGTGAAAAAAATCTTTAGCTATACTACTCTCAAACATTGACAAGTATTTAACAAAGTATGGAACTCTCCTTCATGATTTTAACTGATGCAGTGGTACTCTTTACCTTTAATTCAATTTACTTTTTTCCCTGCAGGTCACATTCTGTCCTCCCATGATGCTGACCTCAGTGCTGGTAAACAAGCAAACAACCACACAGATGACATCCAAGGTATTTTAACTATAGAGAGATTATGCTTTTCTTTTGACATGACAGTCAAATCACAATCACATGTATCACTATATAGCTAGTGGTAATGAAATTGACCCATCAGGTTAATAATATTAGTGTGTTCTAGTGTCCTGACCAAGGTTCCCAACTGTTTTACAAAAGTCGCCTGTCAATATATCACCTCCGACAGTTATAATGACAAATCACATTGTACTAGCCTATCAGGTCACAGATACAGCATGTACGTGAACAAATGATATAATTATGTGACTATCAGAAGTTAGCCCCCCCCCCCTTTTTTTACAAACATTTTGATTCAAATATGATCACTGAATGATTGAGACATGTTTTCACTCAATTTGACAGATGATGGGCTTACTAAGTACCTTCACCATAGCAGAACGCTACTCAATATGTGAGC
>NW_018403891.1:0-112 GCF_002113885.1 Mizuhopecten yessoensis | reverse complement strand
TCTCTTTCCTCGTTGTGGCCTACTCTTCTCTTTCCTCGTTGTGGCTTACTGTTCTCTTGGCCTACTCTTCTCTTTCCTCGTTGTGGCTTACTGTTCTCTTTCCTCGTTGTGG
>NW_018403890.1:1830-1928 GCF_002113885.1 Mizuhopecten yessoensis | reverse complement strand
CAGAAACAGTATAACGACCACCATCCTCCAGCGTGGCCTATCTCAAAAACAGTATAACGACCATCATCCTCCATTGTGACCTATATCAGAAACAGTAC
>NW_018403890.1:0-112 GCF_002113885.1 Mizuhopecten yessoensis | reverse complement strand
GCGTGACCTATCTCAGAAACAGTATAACGACCATCATCCTCCAGCTCGACCTATCTCAGAAACAGTTTAACGACCATCTTCCTCCAGCGTGACCTATCTCAGAAACAGTATA
>NW_018403889.1:9840-10199 GCF_002113885.1 Mizuhopecten yessoensis | reverse complement strand
TGCTGATTTTAATTTATTGTTCACTGGTATCCCTACATGTATGTACTCACTTTGCACAGATATACGTTCATTGTTTATCATAAATTCCAGGTCTCTTTTGTGGTTTACTTTTTCTCCAAATACTGGAATAGCACACTTGCTGTTGTTCAAGGTGAATCGCCAGGATTTTGAATAATTGGCTGCTACTTCTAGCATGTTAGATAGTGCCCTCGGACTCGTAGCAATTAGAGACATAGAGCTGGACTACCGCTGTGCAGGTATATCACGGTAGCACCACATTTCAAGTCTTCTATCTGCTTTAGTAGTTCGTTGATGTAAACAAGGTATAAAAATCCAGAGAGGATCCCGCCTTGCCTTAG
>NW_018403889.1:6597-8685 GCF_002113885.1 Mizuhopecten yessoensis | reverse complement strand
CCAGGATATGTCGGGATGATTATGCTGTTCTGTATCGCTGTCGTCTTTCTCATATATTGGAATTGATAAACCACAGGCGATAGGTAAATGATCAGACGCTATGTCGCTATCTGCTATTAATACTGTGAAGTCATGCATAATTGGTGATTCCTTATTTGCGAAAATATAGTCAAGTGCCGTCTTGCATGTTTTAAATGTGTAGCTATAACCAGATGCATCGTGATCGAAATTTGCTGCGCGTAATGAATTAGAGTCGACAAATGTCTTAAGTTTGTCCGTTTTCATTTTACTTATCTAGTTCAGTGGGCTCTCGTTTATGCGCGCATTAAAGTCACCCGCTAAGATAACTTCTCCCATAGACGAATAATAGCAGTAAAGATCCATCAGCTTTTCTAGAACTTCTGCGTATTGTTTGACGTCGTTGTCGCTAGGCATATACACAGCTAATATAAACGTTGGTGCTCCGCTTCCTTTCGTGAACACAAGTCCTACTATTCTGTCGCAATCAATGTGGTATATAACTTGTAGGTTGAGTAACAACCGTCGTTTTACTAGTATAGCTTCGCCTCCTGATCCGTGCGTAGTACAAAAAATGGGAAAGAGAGCCGACAACTCCCGCGTAAGTTCTCTTATCGTGCATATTCGTATAAATCTCGTTTTAATTTTTCATTTTCCGCGTAAATCTCCCCGATGTTAATTGTTATTCTCTTTATCTTACGTGCCTTTTTAGGGTGTCTTCCATAGTTTTCACTTGTTCTGATAAAGAATGTAACACTGTGTTGATTGATATCATTGACATTTTATTACTACATATATCATGTAATTATGATCGGGGTCCGGACTCTTGCTGCGGTGTCAATGGTGCATTATCCCCCGTCTGGGGCCTCCGCTACATAATTGTTGTAAAATAAATAAAGTTTATATTTATATTGGTATATGATAGATTTAAAAGTGAAATTGAAGGGCTTGACACACTTTTTGTTCCCAGTCCTAATACATTCTTAAATAAGTTCAGCTTCATATAAAAGCAAAATATGTTGGCCAGATGAGGGGTATTTTGTTCTCGAAGGAGAGTCAATATAGTCTCCTGGAAAGTCTTACCAACGAACTTAACAGAGATATGGACAGCAAAGAACCCTGTAATTCTCACGATTGTATAATCAGTCTGTAAACCTTGGTATTTGTGAGTTTTTCACAAGATGCACCACAAAACCGTGTACAATGTACCACCATGCAGACGCACAATGGACTACTATTTCGTCTTTCAATATAATTGAAAATGCATGTGGACACAGTAAGCAGAAAAAGTTCAATGTAGTAGTGTTTGTAGACAATGATTACGGCTTTATTTTACAAATCAAATGCAGATTGTTATGTGGGTCATTCTTTATTTTCAATCCACAATATGATTATTATTTTTATGATGCATCTGACAGATTTTACCCATCCTAGAAGTGAATCAAATCCACCATTTATCGTGTTTCCGATTATGCAGGATTTCTTGCATGACTAACACAACTGGTTACCGGTTAAAACATTCATCTCCCAAAACGAATCGTATTGGTCACCAGTCTGAAGCAGTTGTATGGAGAAGTAGTGTGTGTAGACATCTGGAGCGGTTACAACCAGGACGGAAACCCTATCACTAGAGGCACAGTGGTCTAATGGTAGGACGCCGGGCTCGTGACCGACGGGTTGCGGGTTCGAGTCACAGCACGGCACTGTGTTGTATCTTTGAACATGACACTTTACTCCGTTTGTTCCAGTCTACTCAGCTGTGAATGAGTACGTGGCTGGGCAGTGCTTGAATTGTTGAATGCTACATGTAGCTGCGAGCTTCGAAATGGCAGCACCGTCTGTATGCTCCCCAGGGAGTTGAGAAAGATATTTGGTGGTTGCAAAGGCCCTATAACCACGGATAATAATTTCTGAAACGCTTTGGGACGACCTACGAACTAGGTTGTGATAAAGCGTTATATAAGAACCTCGAGTTATTATTGTTATTATTATTATTAATTAATATGTAACCAGAGAAAAAGCCCAACAAACAAACATATATACTAGCTCGTAGTCGTTGCTCCTATTCCG
>NW_018403889.1:5028-5176 GCF_002113885.1 Mizuhopecten yessoensis | reverse complement strand
AGTAGAACTGTATGAGTCAAACAGGCTTTTATATCAAGTTATACAGTAATAACACCTCGGAACGTAAGACAATAAACATGACGTCATGCTATTGTGTCCTAATAAACTAGACAAAAGGTTCGCACATTCGATTTCTTTTTCTCTTTTA
>NW_018403889.1:0-111 GCF_002113885.1 Mizuhopecten yessoensis | reverse complement strand
GTTCCCTGAACGCATACATCTTTAGAACAATAGGTAGAAACATCAGAGGGAGGGTAAGTATAGTTTGTATCAAACATATAACACTACAATACAAAACCTCTTAAATCCTGC
>NW_018403888.1:51346-55481 GCF_002113885.1 Mizuhopecten yessoensis | reverse complement strand
ACTGTCAGGCATACAACGGGGCCCTTGCTGACCTGTCAGTATTCTTTAAGGGAGATACACTGTCAGACATACAGTACGGGAGATAAACTGTCAGGCATACAGCGGGGCCCTTGCTGACCTGTCAGTACTTTAGGAATAAAGTACTGAATAAAGTACCTATCAGGAATAGGTCAAGTATAAAACATCTCAACAACAAAATACTTTTGAAAGCATTTTTTATTTTCCGTTTATCTTTTTACACCACTATATTATAATATTACTAGATTACACCTTGCATATATTTGATGTATCACATAGACACATCACGGGTACAATATAACATGTTCATAACACACACACTTCACTTTTAGTTCAATGCCATTGTTGAAGCACATGTACATTTAATTGTTTTTTTTATTTACACATTAACTATCAATTTACTACATGTATAAGCACAGAATTAGATTTAAGTCTGTGGTATAAGGAATAAAAAAACAACAGATTGTTTGTTTACCCTGTGCTTCATTTAAACCATAACATTTTTAAAATACTTACACATTAAACAAACTGCCTTTCAGTACTTTCATTTGACCCTTGACATTAAGCAATTTCAGAAGACAAAGCACCTTTTCCCATATTAATAGGTTTGTAAAGCTCCAATTCTCTGTAAACATGTTTTACTGTAGATATCATGAAAACATAGGCAAGTTTGCCATTACCTAGTGGTAGTTAATGGTTATACATGTATTTATTTATACTTTTATCGTAAATCTAGAGATGTTATCCATGATAATTTCTAACTCCAGTTTCTATCACCTGTTTCGTTAACACACTTGGGTAACATTATAACCTGTGTAACTTACACAGTTAACACACTTGGGTAACATTATAACCTGTGTAACCTTCACAGTTAACACACTTGGGTGACATTATAACCCGTGTAACTTACACAGTTAACAAACTTGGGTAACATTATAACCTGTGTAACTTACACAGTTAACACACTTGGGTGACATTATAGCCCGTGTAACTTACACAGTTAACACACTTGGGTGACATTATAACCTGTGTAACTTACACAGTTAACACACTAGGGTGACATTATAACCCGTGTAACTTACACAGTTAACACATTTGGGTGACATTATAACCCGTGTAACTTACACAGTTAACACACTTGGGGGACATTATAACCCGTGTAACTTACACAGTTAACACACTTGGGTGACATAATAACCCGTGTAACTTACACAGATAACTCACTTGGGTGACATTATAACCTGTGTAACTTACACAGTTAACACATTTGGGTGACATTATAACCCGTGTAACTTACACAGTTAACAAACTTGGGTAACATTATAACCTGGGTAACTTACACAGTTAACACATTTGGTTGACATTATAACCCGTGTAACTTACACAGTTAACACACTTGGGTGACATTATAACCCGTGTAACTTACATAGTTAACACACTTGGGTGACATTATAACCGGTGTAACTTACACAGTTAACACACTTGGGTAACATTATAACCAGTGTAACTTACACAGTTAACACACTTGGGTGACATTATAACCTGTGTAACTTATACAGTTAACACACTTGGGTAACATGATAACCTGTGTAACTTACACAGTTAACACACTTGGGTGACATAATAACCCGTGTAACTTACAAAATTAACACACTTGGGTGACATTATAACCTGTGTAACTTACACAGTTAACACACTTGGGTGACATAATAACCCGTGTAACTTACAAAATTAACACACTTGGGTGACATTATAACCTGTGTAACTTATACAGTTAACACACTTGGGTAACATTATAACCTGTGTAACTTACACAGTTAACACACTTGGGTGACATTATAACCCGTGTAACTTACACAGTTAACACACTTGGGTAACATTATAACCTGTGTAACTTACACAGTTAACACACTTGGGTGACATTATAACCCGTGTAACTTACACAGTTAACACACTTGGGTGACATTATAACCCGTGTAACTTACACAGTTAACACACTTGGGTGACATTATAACCCGTGTAACTTACACAGTTAACACACTTGGGTGACATTATAACCCGTGTAACTTACACAGTTAACACACTTGGGTGACATTATAACCTGTGTAACTTACACATTTGTTTAATAGTATCACATGGTGGTCAATGTTAGTATCTGTGAAATTTTATTCAAATATATATTCAGGTATTTATTTATGGACTAGACAAACCTCAGAGTTTTCACCAAGGTTAATAAACGATGACCTTACAACTCCTATTGAGCCCTCAGACAACGTAATCTCTGTATGAATTAAACCTTCCTCTCTCCAGCCATTTGCCTGCACCACCCCTACCTCTCTGAACAATACAAGATGCAAACCAAACCTACAACAACACATAAAAACACCTTCACATCAAGCAGTCCCTGAGGTAAGAAACAGAGAAAATGTCATCTTTATTTGTTGATGATTTGTGTCAGTTTCCAATATATACACACTCAGCACTTTTCATTGGCAGTCTTCTTCTTATTGCCTACTTATAAATCAGACATACAACAACCATATGTAATATCAAACCTACCAGGTACCATACACTCCTATAAATCAGACATACAACAACCATATGTAATATCAAACATACCAGGTACCATACACTCCTATAAAAATAAAGGTTTTATATACATTATCTTTATATACATGTCAATAATAATACCAGTTCCGACTGTAATTTTGTTTTATACCACAACCGTCCATATTTATCAATGCTTAGCTATCCATTTAACAATGGAGGTGTTGGTTATCTATAAATATTGATCAAACAGTTGATTTACATCTTCTGTTACTTTAAATGGTGAAAGTGCTGGACTAATGGAATGTGGTGTTTAAAGTCAGGCACCCCTACACTTTGTGTTCCTCTGTTACTGACACAGTAGATAGTTCGTTTAGCTTTACAAACACTCTGAATTGATTTAAATTAACTATTAATTAATAACTATCTGAAAAATACAGTGTCACAAGGTGAACTATATTGCAAGTAATCCATATAGTACTCCACCTGCTGACAAACTTCGGCATGAATAACGAACAAAGGGCCATAACTGTGTATACAGTGGTGAACAAGACATGATTATGCAACACTCAGCCATTCTAACAGGTACTAGCAAATAATAGCAACACAAAGGGCCATCATTTCGAACACAGTGGGGTACTGGACCATCCTGTTATATGGAATGCAGATAATAGTATTCTTATTTTGTCATATTTACTACCGGGGTAAGTACAATTTACAGTCAAGTATGAACTAAATCACATCAAAGATTATACAGCCATATGTGTTTCAGCAAATAAGAAGCAACAGATACCATCTTGGATTTCAGGAAATATGGAATAAAGTTGGATATCCACCAACAACTACTAAATCAGAAAGGGCCATAAAATGTAGTTTTGACAGAATATCAATTTTATGTTCTATTTTTAGTGCCAATAATCTTGATAACTTTATGACTCTTGCTCCACAGAATGGCTTCTATCCAATTAGTCATTGTATATGTCTTAAAAACCTCTCTTGATAAATACTTGCCAGGTTCTTCAACAAATAGAACTTGTTACGTTTAAGGACATTGATGGTACAGTGCTATTCAAAGAAAATTGGGACCAATTATCAATTGCAGTCATTTTAGAATTTCACACTAGGACACACTGTGTTATCAAACCAAACCTATTCAGACTGGGTTTCATGAAACTGTTGAAACCCAGTCTGAATAGTTCACATTAAATTCAACGTGTCATGCTTTAAGCAATTGCTGTGCTTTAAATATTATTGTTCATATTTTATTGTTGCCGTAAATGAAACAATTTGTATCTCCCGTATTTTTTATTGTTGGTAAGATCATAAAGTTATGCATTTGTCTAAGTAATGTAACGTCACAATTTAGCTTGTATTGTTGTTGACGTCATGGATTTATGTGTATGCCTTCTGTGACGTCATAATGACTTTGCATTATTGATGACGTCATACTTTCTTGTGTAAACAACTATGACCTCACAATACCTGTTTTCAAAATAAACAGTCTCCTGATGAACGGGGAATCAACCCGAGAAAGGCCTAGAGACGCTATCTCTGTCTTTTGTTCTATTTT
>NW_018403888.1:43586-50762 GCF_002113885.1 Mizuhopecten yessoensis | reverse complement strand
TACTTTATGTAGTCTGACTTAACCTTAACTAGACTACCCGGTACTTTATGTAGTCTGACTTAACCTTAACTAGTCTACCCGGTACTTTATGTAGTCTGACTTAACCTTTACTAGACTACCCGGTACTTTATGTAGTCTGACTTAACCTTTACTAGACTACCTGTTACTTTATGTAGTCTGACTTAACCTTAACTAGACTACCTGTTACTTTATGTAGTCTGACTTAACCTTAACTAGACTACCCGGTACTTTATTTAGTGTGACATGATTACTACATATAACGTATATTTACTGAGAGACGTTAAGAAGATGAAATTTCACAGGGTCATGATACAATTAAGGGGTATCCAAGTCGAATAGTATTACATCATGTCCCTGTTGTGACTTTATAATGATATGTTGTACCGGTAATGTTGTGACTTTATAATGATATATTGTATCGGTAATGTTTCTGACCTGTTTTTTCGGAATTTGACAATCAGTTTTAAAAACTGAATAACATCCAAACAATCAAAAGCCAGATGAACTGATTGAAAATGTATACCATAATGGTTGTCAAAACGGACATAAAAAGACATGAATGAAACAAGCATGTATAAATATCAAAATAATGTACATAATGTGTATTTAGATAAGTAACACCATATTCTTGTTCTGTTGGCAATAACTTATATTTTTTATATTTGGTATTTACAGAGACAATATTTACAAATTTGTACATCGTTGTTCGATATACAGAAAATTATTATGCATCAGCATGAACATATCTACAGAATCAGGTGAGAGATGTTATACCAACCAATGATCAGAGTTCTACATCTACGTGGGCATTAAGGCAGATCATTAGTGCGATTATGAAGGAATGTGAAATTATCTAGAACTGTTTAAATTTGATCGTACTGACTTCTCCAAACAGAAAGCTGCTGTATCATTATCATAGCACCATTTCACTTCACATGTTTGTGTCAAAGTTATATTTCTTATAAACACTAGGCAAATTAACCTTCAACACAAGATTGGCATTCTTTTGCTTTTGTATGACTGAATACATTTGTACATGTATCTGAAGACAAGAGGCACATGGGCCTTAGCGGTCACCTGAGTCCTACAGTATTTATTTTTCTTGTTGAAATATGAAATGGAGATAAAGATGTCAATCATCCCTACCAATCTGAGTAAATAATAGTTAAGTATAACGTTTAGTTTGTCAGGACCATGAGTTGATCATTCCTAGATCGAGTTTCAGTTAAATTGGCCTATTAGAACTTAAATTGATTTGAAGTTTGAAATAGTTTTGTCCAAAATGGTGACTGTGGTGGCCAATTGGATTTTTGATTGGCCCGAAAAAATACACTTTGCCAGGACCAGGAGTTGATCATTTCAACTAAGTTCAGTTAAATCAGCCAAGTAAAACTTAACTTTAAGTTTAAAAAGTTTTTTTTAAAATGGCGGCCATATTGGATTTCTGACCGCCCGAAAAATAACAACACTTTGTCAGGACCATGAGTCGAGCATTCCTACCAAGTTTCAGTTAAATCGGCCCAGTAGAACTGGACTTTATGTTTGAAATAGTTTTCAAAATGGCGGCCGTGGTGGCCATATTGGATTTCTGATCCACCCGAAAAATAACAACACTTGGTCAGGGAGATGTCAGTAACATTCCCATGAAGTATCAATGAAATCCCTTCGACAGCATTTCAGCTTAACCCTTTCACCCCTATGCAATTTTAGTAGACTCTCCCATGCATTGCTCTGGGCGAGTCCATCATGGTATACAGTGGTGAAAGGATTAAGTTGAAAATGTAAAATGTTAACGGATGACGCACGATAAGGACGAAGACGGATAGCAACAGGTCACTTGAGCTATAGCTCAGGTGACCTAAAAAAATCATTAAAATGAACAAGGCATAAAAATTAAAAATCAGACTTGGATAAACTTAAGCTTATTCTCAAGTTATTTTCAAGGGAATACAAGAGCCATAAGGATAAATTTGTGTGTGAAAAGTTTTTACAAAATCAAAACCCAACTTTGACACAGTATTCCTATTACTTTTATGAAAATGACCCCCTATAGATGCTGATCCGATACTTACAATAATAAAGAAGCATGCAAATATATTGAATGTAATATAAGTGTCAAAACAAGCCCGTTCATGCATTTCTTAAATAGGCCCTTCACATACATATCATCCAAAAAAGGCCATTCACATGTATATATCATCATAAACAGGGCATTCACATGTATATTACAAATAGGCTCTCCACATGTATATTAAAATTGGGCCCTTCACATGCATATTAAAAACAGGCCTTTAAGGATCCCCGTACCACTGCCAAAAACTGTCACTAAGTATTGGAAACTCTCTTTTCTGTTAATACTATTGCTTTGATAGATCATTTCCGGGACCTTTCTGAAAAAAACAATTAGGATGAAATGAACAAAATATTTTATTCAATAACAGTGTTCCGAGTGTAAACATTTAACAGGGCTTGACCGAGATTCGAGCCCTGGACTTCTGATTACACTATCTCTAACTGATTTAGCTACTTGGTCAACAGAAGTGTCCTGGCCAAACTGTGCCAAATTTATATCCAAACTGCAGTTAAGAGAGAATACTGCTTAAAGGAAAAACCAGTGCAGTGGGACAGGGATCATTAACCGGGCCTGTATTTACAAGCACTTTGTATACGATACATGGTACTGGTATAAAACGGAACCTAATCATTTCAACATGACGTAACTACAAATTGTTACAAAAACCTACCATAAGTGACTTAATTCTCCAAAATAATGTTTCTGAAACTTTACTTTAAACAACATTCTTACAAGGATTTTATAATTTGTTAACTCTCCATGCAAAATAACAAGAAAAAAAAGAGTTCAAAATTGAGCCTATCTCACAAATTCAAGAGACTTAGGCATTCATATAATAACATAAACATCAAATTGGAGTTACTGAAAGAAAGGTGTAACTTAATTATTCCACAAAGTCCTGAAATAATGCCTATTTATTAACAGAAAATAACAAAAAAGTGTCCACGACAAATTTCTCAATACAAAAAAATCTAATGATGAAGAACTACCTTGGCTGCCAGATGAAAAGATAATCTGGAATGTTCTTATAATGCAACTTCAAAGTATATCATTGTACAAAGTTGAGATCAGAATTTGAAGCAGTCTTCACTGTGCACATATTTGAAGTGAAACATTTAAGATTTAAAAATCAAAATCTGTCAGAAAACTTTTGAATTATGACAAATTTGCATGTGAAAAACAATAACTAAACATAAAGTATCAGACCAAAACAATCCTTGAAACTATGTTAAAAAAATCTCAACTTTTTTCTTCTCTAATGCAATTATTTAAATTCGAAGATAAAGGTTAAATGTATTGTTAAAGTCAGGAAACCTGAATGTTTACAAACCTACTTTTTTTGCTGAAGTATTAGACACTTCAATTAATTGCTTTATTTATCACAGGTGCTCATTGACAACTCTGAAACACCTTTGATCTCTGTTATATTCCATCAGGAACCTACAATTGTATTTAATTAATGTTCGACAAGTGATGAAAAAACTTTGGCAGATTAGTCTACACTTGATATTCTTGTGTTAATAAAATAGACTAAGTAAGTAGAACACATTGTAACGCTCTGTGAATTTAATAAACTAAACCTTCAAAGTTAAAACTACTGCATTAGGCCCGTGTCCAGCATGCATGAAAACAGGGGAGTCTATGATTAACTTTGGATATGTTTTACTTCTGGTTGCGCCTGGACAGTAAATATATAAATACGCTAATCAGTTGGTAAAGTGTGTAACAAAAATTTCAGCAATTTCTTAATGACATACAAGAGTATATTTCCTTTAGGTATAAACTGCCAGCTAATTCAAAGAAAAAATGTCATACTATCATCAACGAAGCTTGGTCACAGATAATGGAATTCATTATCTCTCTGATGATACAGACCCCTCTAAACAATGTGTTTTCATGGTTGGAGTATTTCGAGTTCCTGGGAAGGGGTCTAGTTTCAGCTAAGCTTAATTCTGTACCTTTGACTTTGACAGCCATTACGCTTTTATCTCCTTCCTCAATTTATTTAATTTGAACACGTACAATGTAATAAACATAGATAAAATAATTCAGAAACATACGATAAGTAAAAAAAACAACTGAACAGATCACCAGTTTGCTAACTTGAGAAAGCCGTCTCAGTAATATATATATAAAGCTTCATAACCTACATGCATAGTTAAAACTTGAATCACTGACATTTTCAAAATTATGAGGAAATGTCAATAACTCAAACAATAAACATATGATGTATGTTTTGGAATTCAAGATGATTACCAAAAGGTAACAAATGTGTTAGTATATAGGATATGTTTGGCAGTTTGGTGTGGGGGTTTTCTTCACTCAACCATGGAGTTAAAGAGTCAAAACTCTGAATGGCAAATGAAGTTTACATTGATATTAAAAAGAAAACAAACCTATTTGGAATGTAGCTCAAAACAGTTTAAATACGACTTTTCTGACTCCATAAGAAAAGGAAAACAGATAAGATGCACTCAGCCAATGGCTAAGGTTTCAGAGTATGTATGAAAACAAATAACACTTCATAAACATTTGTACCATCCACAGATCAGACCCTCAGACATGCGCAAGTTCTGATCAGGGGGTCTTAATAGTATAATTTCTCTTGAATTTTAAAAAGAAATTTAATTCATGACTTAATCAACTTCCCAAAAATTCATGACATAGCAATGTTGGAAGTTCCTTGAGCCTGACATAACCATCTGTTATATGGAAACACCATTGCTACTGTATTTTCCATCCTAAACTTTCAGTTGTGCTTTAAATAGTATACATATAAGTAAAACAAAAATCTTTATAAATGCTATGGACTTAAAACAGCTTTGGAGTAGACTGAGATTTGTGAGATATCTACTGTCTGATTGGCTGATATCGTGCCGGAGACCATATCAAATCCAAGGTTTTTTTTGTTTATCTTTTTTCGTACAATAAAAATCAGACTGTGATATGTCGCATCATACAGCTCCACGCGACGTGGTTTCTGTGTCGGCTATTTCTGTCAGAGAAGACATCTGTACACTTGATTTAGATTTCGGACTACCCTCTTGTTTCTTCTTAGTTTTGCGTTGGGAGCAGCAGGTGTCCGGGTGACATGTCTTGTCTGGCCCACACTCTAGTCTACAGGGACGCTTGCTCTCCTCTTCAGCCTTCATCAAACAAAGGTTTACAATGAAATCGCAGTGATAAATTAACAATTATAATGTTTATAACGAGAATTCTGTGAAAGTGGAAATATTGTCAGTCACAATATATTACAGGTATGTGTAGAAGGTTTCATGAAAATCAAAGAATTTCTTCAACAGTTATTGCACAAAAACTGTCTGGACAACATTGTTGGTGCCACTGATACATAGAAACTGTCTGGACAACATTGTTGATGCCACTGATACACAGAAACTGTCTGGACAACATTGTTGATGCCTCTGATACACAGAAACTGTCTGGACAACATTGTTGATGCCACCGATACACAGAAACTGTCTGTACAACATTGTTGATGCCACTGATATACAGAAACTGTCTGGACAACAGTGTTGTTGCCACTGATACACAGATACTGTCAGGACAACATTGTTGATGCCACTGATACACAGAAACTGTCAGGACAACATTGTTGATGCCACTGATACAAACTCAATGATCTCTACATTTCACCTGCTTCACAGGTGACACAAAAATAAATTTGACTTTTCTTAAATACAGCTCTGTCAGGTTTCATTTAGTTTTAAACTGCATTCTATTCCTGGTTCTAATTCAATAATTCCGAACACATTAATTTTAGTGCATTATGATTTTTTTTCTGCTTTCCTGTTCAGAATTACAGGATGGTAAACTCCAAACAAGATCACCTTTCTACCAAGGAAATGGTTATATTTACAAACCATTGAAGCAAATTTGACTCCAAAGTAATACCTAATTAAGACAGTAGGTCCGGTATATATGATTCAATTAAGTACAGTTTTCTGCCAGTAGAGTGGCGTATGTCTCAAACACCAATAGCTTGCAGCTACACCTAAGCTAAAAATATGCAGTTTTGGATTTATATTTACATTTTTAATAATTTTGGTAGTGATTTTTGTAGATTTTTTCTGGCAAGTCCTGAACATCTTTTTTAAAAAAAAATGATGAGTCCCATTATTAACAGATAAGATGGTCCTTAACAAGTCGGTGAATCCAATATGAAAAGCTTGAGTCTAAGACTCAGATATCCCGAGTCCCAAAAATAACTCGTGGGTCCATAAATTATGTGGATTGCATGAACTAAATAGACTGAATGAATGTGTGTTTACAACAGTTGTACTAAACCAGATTTACCCAATATGTTTACAGTAGCAAAACTGATAACAACACTATGGATTATTGTTGATGTAAGTTAGGTGTATATATAAAGAATATCCAACAAATGATGATTATGATATATATTCATAAGAGTGAACTTTTCTCAAATTTAATCTACAAACTTTAGCAAGTAGAGTTACAATATCAAATATATACAAAACTTTACACATATTACTTTTTAAGAAGTCTTACCTCCCCAAATTCAGGCTGTATGGTACAGGAATGAATCCCAACTGTGTGGAACACTTTTTTGACTTTCACAGCAATGACATCAAACTCCTCTACATTAACAGTTTGCATTGGGATGTGTACAGATGCAATCAGTTTGTTGCCGCTTAGCTGCCATACATGGAACTCGTGTATTTCTGTTACTCCTTCAATCTAAAAAACAGTCCAAAGTCATCTTCATTCAGGGAGTGTTGTGCAGACATTTTGGCATAAACATTTCAGCACATTTTCAGGTCTGGATGTACATTTATCCTGTATTCAAAGCATTCTGGGACCAAGCAGGACAGACGACTGTTCACAGTTACTTGTAATGAGGTATGCCTACATTCACTCCTGTCTTGTGATAGGTTACTTGTAAAGGATTTGTCTTGTGATAAGTTACTTGTAAAGGATTGTCTTGTGATAAGTTACTTGTAAAGGATTTGTCTAGTGATAAGTTACTTGTAAAGGATTTGATTTGTGATAAGTTACTTGTAAAGGATTTGTCTTGTGATAAGTTACTTGTAAAGGATTTG
>NW_018403888.1:31677-36984 GCF_002113885.1 Mizuhopecten yessoensis | reverse complement strand
AGTTTAAATCAATTTTATTGCAACAAAAGACAAATGGATTGGACAAAAGTTATTGCAACTTACTTACGTCCTTTCCGTAACAGAAAATATATATACAAAATTAATGTGTCACGTAATAACCTAATACAAATTTATATATGTATATATATATTAGATGTTAAAGATGGGTTACAGCAAAAGAGGTAATGATAGGATTAGGGACACCAACGTATAGTTTTTAAATATGTATTCGGAGAGTTTACTTGAGATCGTGTGTGACTTTCCTAATTGAGTCGGCGTAAGTAGTATACATAATCTATACCCACATATCCTTCTGCTTTTCTAAAGTTCAATCACATTCCGTGCCGCATTTGCCTTTCTCCTGTGTCACTCCAAGTCCTTCTGTGAATTCCTGCCTTACATACTTAGCCGACTAGATTAGGAAAACCAGACATGCGCTCTTTGTCATATGGAAACGGCTATGATATTGATGGACGCTAAGATTGAAGTTCATACACAGATATCGTTGATGCTGGAAAAAGGGAAAGGGGCTGGAATAAGAGAGGAGGTGGAGGGGAGAGACAGATTGGAAAAGTCGTAGTAGGTATCCTGGTTATTCAATATGACTGTTGGGTATTACATGTTAAACTGTTTGGAGCTAAAAACAGTTGTACAGACCTACAATTTTGAATGTGTAGATTGTAGTCAAGATTTGCATCTCCGAAGAGAAGGTGTTCAACAGTGATTTCGTTATACCAATCGAGGGATTGAAGCATTATATTACAGGATTGATCAATTTTTTTTTACAGTTTAGTAAGAAATGGGAAGAGTCTTCCGAGTCATTTTCGTAGTCGCAAGAAGAGTTGTCTCAAAGGTGAGCTTTAAAAAGGTCGTAATTTAAAGAGCTACTGCAGTTTCGTAATTGACAATGTATAATATTTACTTTTCTGGACCCATATTCAAGAAAACATTTAATATAAGAAGGGGTAGTGACTTGAGGTTGAATAAGAGTTTTAAATTGTTTAATGGATTCTGATGACATTGTTTCCATTGGTAGATTATTCCAGGAGTCGGAAGTACTTGGTATGAAGGAAGATTTTGTGACTTGCAGTCTATAGTATGGGTTCTGAAAGTTATTCCTGTTTCTAAGATTATAGTTAGAGAAGTTTGACACAATAGGTGGTAGAAGAGATTTTAGAAATAAGGGAGGATTATCATGATAAATATTATAAAACATAGATAATTTTCTAATCCTACGTCTGTCTGTCAATGATTTCCATCCGAGCTCTCTGTAAATAAATTATTGTTTTGTATAAATAGGTAATCCAGTTATTATTCCACCTGCTTCATACTGCATGTTCTCTAATTTTAATTTATTTGAAAATGTGATATTACAATTGTCCCATACTTCGCAGGCATATTCAAATAGTGGTCTTATAAAATCAAGGTATACTTTTTCCAAGTTTTTTCTATTTAGGATGTATTTTAATTTCCTTAAAGTTGCAATGTACTTTGTAGTGTTTGTAAATATATGTTCAATGTGAGAGTTCCATGTGTCGTTGTTACTAATAATGACTCCTAGGTGTTTGTGGTTTTTAACAATAGGGATAGGTGTGTTGTCCAAAAGAAATTGTGGGTTAGAAGGTATATTTGTGCTAGAAATTAAGAGTATTTCGGTTTTATTTGGGTTGAAATTTCGTTAACGATTTATTTGACCAAAGGTTTAATTGTTCCATGTCATAGTTAATTACTTGTTTTATTTCGTGTACATTTTTGAAAGAGTGTGCTAATGCGGTGTCGTCAGTAAAAAGTCTAGTCATTGATAGTAGTGTATTTGAAATAACGTTGATGTACATACAAGAAAAAGAAGTGGCCCTAACACTGAACCTTGAGGAACTCCGGCTTTGATAGATACTTCAGACGATATAGCATTGTTAAGTACCACTGACTGGCATCAGGTTACTTAAGTAGTTTTTAATCCAATCTAAAAGTTTACCTTTTATCCCGTATTTTTCTAATTTGATTAATAGACCCTTATGCCAGACTCGGTCGAAAGCTTTAGAAAAGTCACAAAAAACAAGAGCAGTATATTCACGATTCTCCAGTGCTGTAAGTATGCTATGATAGAGTTCAATGAGTTGGTAAGTTGTAGAGTGATTTGGTAAGAAGCCAGACTGTAAAGTATATAGAAGTTTGTCGCTGAAGAGATAGTTATAGATGAGCTTATGAATTAATCGTTGGAAAAGTTTGCCAATGCAGCGAAGTAAAGAAATAGGTCTGTAGTTATTTACCAATTCAGATTCCCCCTTTTTGAAAATAGGTGTCACATGGGCAAGTTTCCATGAATCAGGAAATACAGAAGTACAAAAGGATTTGTTGTATAGAAGTGTAAGAGGTGCAGATATTTCATTGGATACCATTTTCATCATTTTATGACTGATGCCGTCAGGACCAGCAGCTTTATTAGTGTCTGAAATATTGATTATATCTTAAACCTCTTGTTCTGTTATTACAATTTCAGTAAGGGACGCGTCTGTTTGGTTGTCAAAATGTGGTATATCGTCGTTATGGTCATCAAGGTCAGAAACAGATTTAAAGAATTAAGTTATTTAGAATATTGGATTTGTCATAGTCGTCTGTGGTTTAGCGGTTATTTGTAGGGTTTAGTAAGGGAGGTATATCCGTAGAAATGTTTCATTTTAAAAGCATACGCATTAGTTTCCTGCAGTATGCTTTGGGATTTGCTGAGCTATCATTGATAAGTCCATCTACATTTGTATAAAAAAGTGCTCTTGCATGTTTAAGCATATTATTTACTTTGTTTCGTACGTGCATGTTTAAATTTAGCTTCAGACAGTGGGGTTTTAACACTGATGAAATGTTTCCTTAACCTGTTTCTACGTTCAATTTCTTTTCTTATATCTCCCTTCATCCATGGTTTGTCGTTTTTATTTACAGTTACATTTTTTTAGGAATTCATAAGTTTTTCTTTCTAAAATAGAAATATTTTGTCAGTGAACAGTTTACATTTTTTGCTTAAATTATGTGCATAAGAAAACAAATCTATCCAATTTACCTGTCCTACCTCAGTTTTAAGATTTAAAATATCTGCTCTGTTGTATTTACCATATTTTCCTCTTAAAAGACTCTGGTTTTGGTTAAGACAGGATGACAATGACACAATTATAACTCTGTGGTCACTTAAAGCTTCTAAAACTGGTTCAACAATGGATGATTTGGAGGATATAGTATCACTGATGTAAAATAGGTCTATATTAAAGGGATTGTGTAGTATTTGTTACTCTAGTTGGACTGGTAATCAGGTTAGTTAGATTATATTGCTGTGTTAGAATGCTAAGATCATTGTTATTTTCGTTAATAAGTCAATGTTAGTATCCCCTGTTAACAGGCTGGGGAAAACCACTAACTTGCGTATCATACGCAAACTCACCTATTATACGCCAATAGGGGTATGGATTTGTTACTAAAAATTGCCAAAATCACCTGAATCTGATCTTTTTCAAATTGTTTGTCCAAGTCGCATAATTTATTCAGTCATGAAAATTAATACAAATGCAAAAAAAGCACTTTATTTGCATGTGGGAAAGTACCAAAAATAGATGCAATACTTTCGGTAAAGTTTCTAAGTAGCCAACGCTTTCAGTAAACATCTTTTAGCAAAATATTATTTACCTTGTCGTAAATTGATGCGATTTTTAATAATATCTAGCAAAAGTTACTGTTAAAGCGACTTGTCTTTTTTTAGTAACAAATCCATACTGCAACTGGCGTATAATAGGCTAGTATTATATATACGCAAGTTGTGGTTTTCCCAAACCTGGTTAATATAACATGAGGAGTGTAGTCAAAAGCTATGTCAAAAGAATGTTTCAGTCGACTCCAAATTTCAGAGTTAGTATTTTGCCATGGAGGTTTGTATAGTACTCATAGAAGATAACGTTAGAGCTATTTCTCCAACAAACATGGGTAACCATATTATAACAAAAATTAAAACATGGCATGCAAACATTTCACTACCTATTTTCATGAGTTTTCTAAAAATTTACATGAAACGCATTTCACAACTCTAAGTGAGGGATCTCTAAAAAATAGTTAGCACACGCACCTAAAAGCTAACGGGACGTCTGCAGATCGCAATGATTTCTGGTCACATCTACACAAGAATAACCGCGTGCGTAACGTGAGCAAAACTAACGCCCAAATCGAATCGAGGAGGTAAAATTGACCAGTATTCCCTACCCATTTTTCATGATCCGTAGTGCAATATAAAGTTCTGTGTAAACAGCTGATCACAATTTTCCGTTTAAAGACTCTATTCAAACAAATCGGATGTAAAATGTTCAAAATTTACTTACGTAAACTCCGTTTTAGCGATTTCAATTCAAGAGTTGACACTGCGACGTCCGTCTTTCATGGATTTGTTTAATAGTATGCAATTTTGCACTCGTTCCAACATTTTCACACTACCCGTACGTTTTGTTTGGCGTTTAATTGAAAACTCAACTTCCGTTGTCAATGTTTCAAAGGCGCTTCTTTTACTCGGACACCGACTGGAAAACTTCTGAAGTATCATGAATCAATTTAATTAAGGAGCATACATATATATAATGACGACAGTATGAATGCAGCCCAGTTCAAAGGTTTTTGCAATGCACCGGAAGTGAACATCTCTGATTCGCAATACAAATGGCACACCGCACCGGTAACGGGTTGTTTCGCCCCAAATCCCGTTCGCCCCAGGTTGTTTCGCCCTAAAAAAAAAAAAATTCTTTAAGTCATAAATATCATGTTAAAAGTTAAAAAAAAATCTTTCTCTTGAATCAAGATATAATTACGTGCCGGAAGGTGAAGAACGAACCTGTATACATCACCGAGTCCTACAACGGACATACTAATATGTACTGTATATTATCGTTTTCATTTCTTTACCTTAATTAAGTAAAGTGTTCTTTATAAAATGCACCTGTATATATTTTAACGTTAAAAATATTTAAAACATGATATAAACAATTAAAAAGCACCCTGTCACGTCAGCCATTTTATATAAAACAAATTTCTCTTAGTACATAGATACGTATACGAAATGGACATAGATTAGGTACAAATTGCGTATAAGAATGAAAAGAAATTAATACTTTAATTATATATATCTATAATATATAGATAAGATATGGATATTTAATGAAACTAAATTAATTTCTCTAAGTACATAGATACGTATACGAAATGGACATAGATTAGTTACAAATTGCGTATATAGACTGAAACTACATACGTATATTAATTGCGTATAAGGATGAAAAAAAA
>NW_018403888.1:27518-29244 GCF_002113885.1 Mizuhopecten yessoensis | reverse complement strand
TTTTCCTGTATAAAGTCTAGTAAACTTTACCTCAGCTTCCCAAAGGGAGAACTGATGACCAGGAGTAAATACATTTACAATTCAGATAAATCAACTTAAAGGACCTTTTCATTCGTGAAGTACTTTTGATTCTGGTACATCCGAGTCCGAGGAAGAGGCGTTTTGAAATTTTAGTCAATTTTCCCCCTTTGAACCCTGTCCCTCCAGCCCAAGGGGCAAGGTATGATCTTATTTCCTTATATCGCTCTCATCATTACTAATCAAACCAAGTTTGAATTATTTCCTGAAATTTACAATTTAGACAAAGCACCTAAGCATCTTTTCATTCACAAAAGAGTGTTGATTCTAGTACAGCTGAATCTGGAGAAGAAGATTTCTGAAGCATTGGTCACCTGGGAATGGGGCAGGAATGCCAAATTTACAATTTGATAACCTCTTCCACCAATGATGATTCTTAGTAAGTTTGAAAGAAATGCATGAATTCACTGCTTCCTAAGAAGAATTAAAAAAAATATAAGTTTGGAAGAAAAGTGTTTAGGTCACTTGAGCCTTTGTTCCTGTATACTGTATGGTAAATATTCCTCCATCAATACTTGAATATTTTACCATATAAAGAAATAAGAAAATCACTAAAACTGATGGATTGTGCTCCCCAAAAAAGTCATTTGGGACTCGAATAAAGGTTGCATGATACATGTATCTTTACCCGAAATTTATCATGCCTGGCACTTTAATTATCTCTGAGTTTACGTACGTAACTGTGTAAAGTGAATGAACAACCAAAGAGGTTTGCAACAAAGCTTGTCTTCCTTCTGCACAACACTTGCCTTTGGAGGTATACAGGGTGTGAATTATTTGACCTTTGAACTTAATGAGACCTTGACCTTGACTATACAGACCCCATAGTGGTACTACATAATATACCGCCTAACAATCTTGCATATATAACTTATATTGAGTTATCTTCATCAAATCAGAAGTGCCCTGAAAAAGAATTTGACCTATGACCTAAATGTGACCTTGACCTCCAGGCATAGGGACCAAATAGTGGTATGTAACATATATATTGCCTTACTATCCCACATACATGTATATCACTAAAATTTCATTGCTGAGACTCTTCAGCAAGTCAGAAGTTATGGCCCTTTTTATGGCTCGGGGAGCATAAAAAGAGACGAAATAGTCCCAAATAATCCTATAAAGTATCAATAGATAAAACAACAGACTTCTGATTAACGTCACATAATTTATTGGTTGCTACATTTACAATGAAAGAGTGAATATTGAAGTAATCATCAAATAATGACATCATAATCACTTTAGACAGCATCTATGCACATTGGTGACTTTCCTCTGTGTTGTAAATTCACCAGCCTGCAAAATACAAGATTTGATACATAATAGAAATTAATTGTATGAAGTTTGTAGATCAATGCATAATTATAAAGATCATTCTAATGTTGGCAGTGCCCTCACAGCTACAGAATTTTAATAACTACAAGTCTGGTTTCATATACAGCTGACAGAACAATCATGTACATATTCAACTCTAGTATATGTATAATATGCAGTTAAATAGATTGTAATATTCTCCTAAATCATACTAATAACTAGAATGGCTATAAATCTGTATCAAATGAAAGTTTTGAAATGCCACTGTTAAAGCTTAGATAGGAATACACTTGATTCGATTTCAAGGAGTCAAAAACATAAAACTATTATGATA
>NW_018403888.1:18113-19301 GCF_002113885.1 Mizuhopecten yessoensis | reverse complement strand
GAAACCTAAAAGATTGCACTAAAACGGTTAAAGCAGCAGCATATTCAACAATAGTAAGACCTTCAGTTGAATATGCATCCACGGTATGGGATCCAACAAAACAGACCAAAATAAAGGCAATCGAACAAGTGCAGAAAAGAGCAGCCAGACTTGTAAACAACAACTATACAGACCGCACACCTGGCTGTGTAACAAACATGGTAAAATCATTAAAATGGGAAAGCCTTGAAGACCGCAGAAAACAAAATAGGCTATCCATGCTGTTTAAAATACAACATGATCTAATAGACATAGATCGGCAACAATATCTGACGCCAAATGATAGCCGGACCAGAGGTAAAAACCGCTTCTACCAAGAAAGGGCTACAACAGACGCCTTCGGCCAATCATTCTTCCCAAGGACCATCAGGGACTGGAACCAACTACCAACATCAGCGACATCAGCCAACACAGTTAAAGGATTCAGAGCTGCCCTGAAGGCATGCTCTGCTAAAATCTAGACAGTAACATCCTGTACATAATTTTAATTGTATACATATAGAGAACGTTTTAATGTAAATAGCCAAGAGAATACTTTCTGTGTTGTCCGACACTGTGCAAAGTTCTCGCGGAACCAAATACATCCATTTATTGAATTCGGTTCCTTACCTGAAAGAAGAAGAAGAAGAATAAAACAAACTGACGAACGGTAAGTTTTTATCTCTGACTGAGGTTTACTTGATGGTACAGACGGCGAATTTAAGCGACGCTCACACCACTGTCCCCTCTGGTCGTAAAGATAATGTATATTTCATAATTGATAATACGACCAACAAATCGCGGATGGACAATAATAGGAGGAGGGAATTCGTTGATGATTGTGGTGCTTGGAACACAAAATCGACATCAGTTAAGGACACCTATTTTCTTTTGACAACGACGGGAAATCTCGTTACCATTTTGAAACGCGCAGATATGTTTTGTAAGATGGTGAAACAAATAACCGTACCACAGCCACATTTGGACGAGATTTTTGTACTGAAACGGTATTACTTGACCCTTGCACGCGACGCGTCCATAAAAAACGTATAAGTTGGTTCGACAGAATGCCAGGGTTTGACGTGATGAACATTGCTATTGCAGAGTATTTAGGAATATTTCCTTCACAACCCTCTATCCACGGCCGTTCTAAACGTACAAAACAAGAGC
>NW_018403888.1:3768-17447 GCF_002113885.1 Mizuhopecten yessoensis | reverse complement strand
GTACTATTGTAATTAAACATCAATAAAATAAAGTTTAAACTAAGAGCATCAGCGCGCAACTCTCGCTACAAAGGAGGCAATACACGATAGATTAATTAACAAACAGACTTCGAAAGTCATTCTAGACGACATTAAGTCACTGGACGATTCTATGAATGAACCCATAGACCTTAGGCAAATTCACAATGCCAAGTATCTTATGCAGAAAAAAAACGTGACGACAAACAACCAAACAGTTATAGTCAAAATACGGCGGACGGACTTTTAAGTGTTCTCAATGAAATCCATGACAGCAATTTCATCAAAGGTTCCCGAGCTGATTAGTAGAGATATAATTTGAAGACGCTTCACAATCTGTCGAAATCTATTCACACACGTGTGCCAAGCCGTCGATCGTAATAATTAAAAACAACCTTACTCAGTCATTTATTCAAATTTCTACCTGAAGTTTAGTATAAAGTTGTATCATAGTTATAGGAATAACATATCTTCTGATGTCGCTTACATTATAGGTTAATATTCGAGATATTGTCTGAAGACGCTTTACGATCTGTAGTGTTCTATTCACACACGTATGCCACGCCGCCGATCGTAATAATAAATTAATCATAACTCGATCATATTTTCAAATATCGAGCTGAAATTTGGAATATATATCAATAAAAGTCTAACTAATAACATATCTTCTGATGTCGCTTACTTTAGCGGGTAATTGTAACGATATTATCTGGCGACGCTTTCTACACTTTTCAAGCTAATACACACATGTGCCACGCCGCGATCGTAAAAATTCAATTCATCCTAACTCGGTCATTTTATCAAATATCAAATTAAAATTTGGTACAGAGGTGAATTATAGTCATATCTTCTGATGTCGCTTACTTTATTCAGTATTTTTGAAGATTTTGTCTGGCGACGCTTGTTGTCACTTGAAGACGCTTGTTGTCGGTTGAAGACGCTTTCTAGTGAGACCCAGTTATGTCAATTGAAGATTGAAGAGTCAGTGATGTCAATTGAAATTATAGTATTGTACTGTTACATTTAGGGATGTTGACCTGTACATGTATGTATTTTGTGCTATGTAAGTGCTTATTAGGTAAATTTTTACACTTTGCTATATTCGCATATATATGTATATAGCCATGTGCTTTTAGTCACCCAACATTTTTGCATAATATTTGTGATTCCTCTTATCTTATAATATACTTTTAATTAATATGTTTAATCAATTCTCTCATATTTAGCAATAGTAGTTTTATATCTTGCTGTGATATTTTTTCCTATGTTTTGTTGTAATAATAGCTCTTCAGAGCTACTGTTTCTGTTTTCATATATCCAACTTAGAATAAAATTTCTTGTATCTTGTATGTTGTATTATTGTAACGCTACGTTTAGGAGTAATGATCTGTACAGTCAGGGATGTAACTTTAAGTTGTATTAGTGTACTGTTACAGTTAGGGATGTTGACCTGTACAGCCAGGGATGTTAATCTTGAAAGTCAAGGATGTAATTTAAGTTGATTTATTGTACCGGTTCAGTTAGGGATGTTGACCTTTACAGTCAGGGATGTACATTTCAATTATACTGTTGTACTGTTACAGTTTGGGGTCAAATGCTGATATAGCTCCCGGCGAGAGATACTAATGTCACTACGGTGCCTCTTGTAAATGCTGGGAAAGCTTAACATCTCAAATACGTTCTGTCAGCAAGTCACATGTCACACCTCCGCGTTTCTGGTGACCCTGGAAATACTAAGTAGCAATACTAAGTAGCCGAGTGACAGTGATGAAAGGCGAGCCTCCAGCGCTTTCAAAAAACTGGAAAACCGTGGCTAAGGGAAGGACAACCCTAACAGAAAAACCCTAGCCCTCCAGGTTGGGGGTTGAGCACAAGGCTAACAACCTGGTCTTATAAAAACAGTAACGTTATGGAAGTAGCAACGAAGAAATCTAACACAACGCTGTGTAAAGATCTTCCCTGGGCAACGAATCGTATGACTGGCAGTAGTCAAAGCCGAAAGGGGGCTACTGGCACAACAATGAAAGTTCTGAACACAAAATCAAGAACCAACCTTGGTTTTTGGAATGTCCGTACTATGTACGAATCGGGTAAACTTGCACAGGTAACGACGGAGATGAGACGCTATACTACAACCTACATATCATGGGGGCGAGTGAATGCAGATGGACAGGATCAGGTAGCTAGACAGACGACAGTAACGGGTGGGACACTTCTATACTCAGGTAGAGATGACGGTCAACACACAGAAGGAGTGGCATTAATCATGAAAAAGGGAGTAGAGCGATCATTGCTAGAATGGGAGCCTGTCAGCAGTCGTCTGATAAGAGCTAGACTGAAAGGGAGGCACATCAACATCATTATCCAGTGCTATGCCCCGACGAACGACAGTGAAGACGAGACCAAAGACAACTTTTACCTTAGTCTTCAGGCAGAAATGGAAAAGACAGCTAAGCTCGAACTTAAAGTCGTGATGGGTGATCTGAATGTAAAGGTGGGGAATGAGGGTACAGAGGATGACAGGGCTAGGGGGAAACATGTATGTGGTAGCATGAACAACAACGGAGAGAGACTGGTGGCCTTCAGCAACATGAATGGCCTGGTCATTGGAGGGACCTTGTTTCCGCATCGACTGATCTACAAGCTGACATGGTGCTCCCCAAATGGACGAGATCAGAATCAAATAGACCATTTAATGATTAGCGGGACGTGGCGATGTTCACTAATGGACGTTAAGGTGAGGAGAGGAACTGATGTTGGTAGCGACCATCACCTGGTGGCAGCCTCTATCAAGCTCAAGCTTAGAAGCACTGGTCCACAGCCCAAAGGTCACAGACGTTTCGACGTGGATAGACTAAAGGATGCAGGTTTAAGAACAGAATTTACCCTTCAGTTGAGGAATAGGTTTCTAGCTCTAGTAAACCATGACGAGCCGATGGAGGGAGAACAGGATGAGCTCCTTAACAACAGATGGGACATGATTACATCAGTGTTTAGACAGAGCAGCGAGAAATGCTTAGGCTACAGAAAGAAAAGAAAAGACTGGATGACACCTAAAACCTGGAATGCAATTGAGACAAGGCGCGGTATTAAGAAGAAGGTGATGGATGCAAAGTCTGAGAGGCTGAAAGAAAGATATCTGGAAGAGTACCGAGAAGCACACAGAATTGTGAAGAGCCTTGTAAGAGCAGACAAAAGGAAGAGTCGTGATGACATGGCGTCAAAAGCGGAAGAAGCAGCAGCCCGCAACCAACAAGGTACTGTATATAAGATTACGAAACTTATCTCTGGGAAGTGCCACACAAACAACAGCACCCTCATAAAGAACAAAAAAGGAAGACTACTGACAACTGAGAAAGAGCAGGAAAAGAGATGGACAGAACACTTTAAAGAAGTTCTCAACAGGCAGCCACCGGCGGAGGAAGCAGACATACAGGAGGCTGGAGACGACTTAGAAGTCTGAACTGTTCAAGGCTGCCCCAGAGCTTGCAGTTTCCATTTTAAAACCTTTATTTAAGATAAAAGGGCAGGACAAAAAGATACCATCAGGATGGAACAGAGGAGTAATTGTAAGAATACCAAAGAAAGGATCGCTATATGACTGCAACAACTGGCGTGGAATAACCTGACTTTCTATACCCAGCAAGATATTGTGTAAAATCATTGTAAGGCGGATAACAGATGGAATAGACACGCTGCTGAGGAAGGAACAGGATGGATTAAGAAAGGAAGAGGATGTACTAACCAAATTTTTGCACTCGGAAACATCATAGAGCAGTGTTCAGAATGGAAAAGACAACTCTACATAAACTTCATTGATTTTGAGAAAGCCTTTGACAGTATTCATCGAGACAGCCTCTGGAGAATCATGCGTATGTATGGGGTACCACTTTAGATGGTTAATGTCATCAGAAGTTTTTATACTTTCTTCACATGTAGTGTTGGAAACAGCGACCTCAACTTCGTAGTCAAGACTGGAGTGCGGCAAGGGTGTGCCATGTCCTCGATCCTGTTTAACATGGTCATAGACTGGGTCATGAGGAGGACAACGGAAGACGTACCTAGAGGAATACGTTGGACACTGTTCTCAACGCTAGAGGATCTGGATTTCGCAGATGACATTGCTCTGATGTCTCATTCATACCAACACATCCAGGAGAGGACAACTCAACTCAACAACTTCAGTCAACGAGTTGGGCTCAATATCAACCAAAGGAAGACTGAAGTAATGACCCTCAATGTGCAAGCACCATCACCAATACATGTAGGGGATACTGACCTCACAAGCACAGTTACATTCCGCTACTGTACTACACATCCCTGATTTATAGTATCATATATTTTGTATCGGGTGTAAGATATATTTGATAAAAGAATTGCAAGGAATTAAGAGTATTGAATTAATATGGATCGGGCAGGAACAGGCGACGATTTACAGGAACGGACAGAAACGGGGCAGGATCGGACTTATTTATATATATTTAATTATCCTTATCGCGTATAAGGTATATTTGATAAAAGAATTGCAATTACATGATCGGAGCAGAATCGGACTAAATAGATATATATATTTATGTCGTCATTACTAATGATACCTATATTTATATTATTATATATATTTTATAGGGTATAAGATATATTTGATAAAAAAATGCAACGAAATAAAAGTATTGCTTATTGATATGGATCGGGGCAGGATCGGACTCCGTGTTTCCTTCATTCCTTCATTCTCTCTTTCTTTTAACTTTGTGGTTAATCAGTAAAGACAAAATGGGGAGACGTGTTATTTATCTATTTCCGTATCAATTCATTGCATTGATCAACAATAAAATAAACACACCTTGAAACATATTATCGACACTATAAAATGAGCTATCACTCAAATTATTAGAGTTGAGTTGCATGCAATCATACACCGGCAGAGTATCTCATAATCTATCTGAAATGAAATCTAAAATCATAAAATTAACCATCTCTTTCCTAAAACGTATTCGTTTTATCATATAAAAACATACATGCGACTCCAGCAGTTAGAAATATAATAATCAGTCTATATTAATTCTATTCATTTCATAAAATGGTGTTATTAAGATCATATGCATAAATTTAACAGGAAATAATTAGAAAATTTGAAATTACTTTTCAAAAATGTTAGTTTTTCAATTCTGTTAAACATAACAGTATCAATTATATAACAATGCTGGAGAAGAACCTTCAGTTAAATTAGATACTCAAACACTATGAAATTCAAAAAGTATATGGATTGTATATGATTCGAAGTCCTTTCAATTACTTGATTAACTCACAGATAGTCTGTTTTGGACAAGCTAGATATTTTTCCAGATATAGTTCTCTGACCAATCTTATGAAGGATAGACGAGTAGGTTGTCATTAATCAATTCAAAAATTAAATAGATAAATTAAAGGAATTACGTTACGCTTCTTATACATCAATCCAGAGACGTATATATTACATATTACCAGAGACGTCTGATATCACGTAATATATACGTATTTGATCATCCGAAAGCAAAATACTAAATGACATGAAAACTTGTTGCCTAATTCCGTGTTCAAACTTGATTCGACTCCCAGAGAAACTGTATACATATACTTTTAGTAACCATGAGTTTGTGACACTAATCAGAGACGTATATAACACATATACGCATGGCTTTATACGTCTCTGCACTAATTAGGAAATAACAGAAATCTGTTATCTTGAGTACCGCTCCACACTGGACTCGGGCAAATATCTCGGGTCTGTGCCCCGGGCACTTAACAATCCAAGTTCCTGAAGGTACACTAATGAGGTGTATACTGGGTACCGAATATAAATCACAGTTACAGGTAAATATATATATATATATTGGTTATGCAATGACGACGAAAATGTAGATAAATTTTG
Organism: Mizuhopecten yessoensis; assembly: GCF_002113885.1. Classification (NCBI taxonomy): domain Eukaryota; kingdom Metazoa; phylum Mollusca; class Bivalvia; order Pectinida; family Pectinidae; genus Mizuhopecten; species Mizuhopecten yessoensis. The sequence continues at coordinate 11,521 of NW_018403888.1, read as the reverse complement.
AATAGAATTGGCAAATAGAGGATTTTCCCAAAAAATTACTTATAGTAAACTAAATTAGAACAAATGTTTAAATAATTTTATTATGCAATGGACATTATAAACGTATTTACGTACATAGTTATAACAACTATCGATATACATGTATATAATATATATAAATATAGATTTGTTCCAATATATACTAAAGATAAATGCTTGTAAAAAGTAAATCTACTCTTACTAAATACTCGTCGAATTTATTTAAACAAATTTGAGTCTTTAAAAACATCAAGTTATAGGAATGCATAACCACGGACTTTATCAAATTCCGTATACAATGTCTAATTTTAAACATAAAACATTATATCAACATGTATGTAAGTCCCATGTATTGTTTATTTAGGTGGATTACGATGTCATAACCGTTTTTTTCTCATAAGTTTATTTAATAAATTGGTTTAGCGATAAAGATACTAAAAATTGTGCAACTGACTGCGATGAGCAACGTTTTACTTTTACGGGAGAAGGTTTTGAAAAGTTGTAACAATTTGTGACCACTACCTTGTTCAGATTTATTCGAAAGTGAATTAGTACACAAGCTGATTGAGATTTATCATAGTATTTGTTTGAATACGGAAGAAAAGAAAGATACGTGTATTGTCTTTTGTGACATCTCAAAGGCCTTTGATAGAGTTTGGCACAGAGGTCTAATAGCAAAGCTTCTTTCTTTATTCTGATTTCCAAATTCGTTTTAAAATATGGTATAAAATGTACATATATGTTTTTTGTCGCTATCACATTGTTGTAGTAAAATTGTTGAGGAGAGGGCTTTAATAAATTGTAATAACTTGTACCCAATCCTCTTGCTTGAATTTAAAGGCAATACAATATGTTTTGATTAAAATTAAATATGTTGAACGAATAAAAGAATCTCAACGTTCCAACCACTTGTACGGACCAAGTCCCGCCTGATATTGAAAGCGAAGTTGATTGGCACACGAGACGTCTCTGACGAGACAGAGCTTACCAGACACAATGGAAATGTTCAAAGGAAATGTGTTCTATTTTGATGCACGTTCATATAAGACCAGAGAATACAAATTTGAAACGTTTTATTGTGGAAAAACGTCTGCGTTGCTGTCCGGTGAGATACCATTGAATAATCTGCAGTTTTGAGTTTAGCTGGTGAATTATTTTTCTCAGCTTCATCAGGCAAGATAACCATATATGTGTAATTAACCAATCTAAATTGTCTACTCGGCACGCGACGCCAATATTCAAAAGCCACCAAATTAACCATTTAGCGTATGTGTTCACAGGAGGGCTGGGTCACTGATAAGGTGGGGTACTTACCTGGAACGATGATTGGCTTGTGTCGCAAGGTGATTGGTGGCTAAAAAAATTACCGACAGAGTCATCAATGTACGTTTTTGTTAGAACAAGAAGTCTATTGTCTACTATTACGGAATTAGATAATCGGTTTTGACCACATCGGCCTTTGAAAATTGAAACTTAAAGCGTTTCACCGTTTTTCTTTCTTCGATACATATAAAATTAATATACAGTATTGTTTTTCTAAAACAGATAAGGCCTATGTGGTCAAACAATCCAACATGTGGACTTCAATATTTATTTACGTAAAACACGTATTTCAATTAACTTATATTTACATATAGAATAATATTTAATTTTCAGACTGATGTCCCTTTTTTCAGTTGGAAAATTGCGTATTTTCTTTGAAAGATATTTAAAAGTTTCCTTTGATTGAACTGTTAAGCGTTGACATCGTCTGCACATCGATAAGTACAAGAACAAAGGATTAATTCACCCTTAATGATTTTTTTTAAGATCGTAGACGTGATGGGATGGTAATCTACACTTTAACACCAATTCATTCACTCAAAATATATTCATGCTATTTATTAAGAGTTAAGTACAAGTTATGAAGTTATTAAAATTTGGTTATCATAATGTCATTTCCAATGTTTCTTGTGTTATGTCATCGCAATAACAATGTCATATATATAAATGTTAAAATAACCAAGATACATATATATTATATATGTATTATATAATTCTCTGAACAACCTTTTTTGATAGAATAAAACACAGACACATATTGGAACCTCGGCCTGGCAATTTATATATATATATAATTTAGTCCGATCCTGCCCTGTTCCTGTAATTGCAATTCTTTTATTAAATATATCTTATACCCGATAAAAAATATATGATACTATAAATGTAGGTATCATAAGTAATATCGACATAAATGTATATATATAATTTAGTCCGATTCTGCCCCGAGCGATCATGTAATTGCAATCCTTTTATCAAATGTATCTTATACCCGATAATGATACTTAAACATATCTAATATATATATATCTTATACCCGATTTTTTTTATATAATTTAGTCCGATTCTGCCCTGATCATGTAAATGCTGCTTTTTTTTTTTTTTATCTAATATACCTTATACCCACCCGATAAGGATAATTAAGGAATGCCCATGATTTTGTTTTGGTATATACCGAAACAAAATTGTGCACTTTGCATAAATCCGCGAAAATTGGTTCCCCTCCACCCAAGAATGCTTCAGACCGTATCCTTTCATTCCTACAGAATAAGAAAGATTTTAAAGAATTTGCTATATTTCCCCTATTGGGCCCAAATCCTCAGCCCCCAGGGGGGCCAGACCCACCATTTATACAAAATTGGTTCCCCTTCCCCAAGGATGCTTCTGTCCAAATATGGAACATATCCTTTCATTCCTACGTTAGAAGAAGGATTTTCAAGGTTTTACCTCTATTTCCCCTATTGGCCCCGCCCCTCTGCCCCCAGGGGGGCCACACCCACCGTTTATACAAAATTGAGTCCCCTTGGCCTAAGGATACTCCAGACCAACTTTAGTCAAAATCTACTAGGCCGTTCCGGACTAGTAGCGTTTTAAAGGAAAAGTTGACGGACGGACGACGGACGCTGCGATATGGCATAAGCTCACCATGGTCCTTCGGACCAGGCGAGCTAAAATCAAAAGATATTGTATTAAAAGTAAAATGTTTCTATAATTTGCAGAGAGGCATTATATAAGACATTGTATTATGTACTTAATAGTATGCCCAATACAGCTCAGGTAAATATCTTAAAGGTGTGACTAACATTGTTCAGTCTTGAAACTTTGGAGGACAGCATCTCCACTCGCTGCTGATTTTCTGCATCCAGCATCTCATCGGTTCGCGCCAACCCTACAAGAGGTTATTAATACATTGAGGTCAAACAGTGATTCTGTTAACGAAGTATATTAAAATATTAAAATTTAACATGAAAATTCATTCATACTGTATCACTTAAGATTTTGTCTTTTCTAGAATATGTTGAAATGAAAAAACCTACTGTGCTTTACTTCATTAGCCAAAGGTACTGAGTGTAAGACAATTTGGCTATCTATGAACTATGTATATGAATTGTCTCCCTTGGCCCATATTCTAAAACATCATTAACCAAAATACATGTAACGGCTATTCTATATAAAGCAATGTAAGACACAATTGAAAAAACAACACTCCTCTTTCGTAAGATACAAATATTAGTTGTACTACATGTTTGAATAATGCAGGGGAAACGCATGCAATTGAATTTGCAGTCCCCTAATACCCCTATATACAATTTTTCATCGAAATCGAACAATATCTAAACTGTGCCCAATCAGAAGCCTCCGTGTGGTTGCTATGGTAACGAAATTAATGCGGTTTTATTCGCAGTCCCCTAATACCCCTATAAACCAATTTTCATGAAAATCGAAAAATATCTAAATTTCGACCAATAAGAAGCCTCCATGTGGTTGCTATGGCAACGAACCCTATGCAGTTTTATTCGCAGGTCCCTAATACCCCTATATACCAATTTTCATGAAAATCAAAAAATATCTAAATTTCGACCAATAAGAAGCCTCCGTGTGGTTGCTATGGCAACGAAACATATGCAGTTGAATTCGCAGTCCCCTTATACCCCTATATACCAATTTTCATCAAAACCGAACAATATGGCAATTTCCACCAATCAGAAGCCTTTGTGTGGTTGCTATGGCAACGAAACCTACACGGTTGAATTCGTAGTCCCCTAATATCCCTATATACCAATTTTCATCAAAATCGAACAAAACTTATCTAAATTTCAACCAATCAAAAGGCTCCGTGTGGTTGCTATGGCAACGAAACCTATGCGGTTGAATTCGTAGTCCCTTAATATCCCTATATACCAATTTTCATCAAAATTGACAATTGTTGTAGTTATCGCACGGAAACGAAGCGCAGCAGATAATGACCTTTTTTCATTATGCAAGGGGCAATAACTTTGTCTGAAGCATAACTTCTTGACGTTGTTTGGGAAGGTGGAATGTCACTCACTGACTTTAGGCTTCTACATCTACAGTATACAACATCTCCAGGCCTTATAATACATCTACAGTATACGACATCTCCAGGCCTTATAATACATCTACAGTATACGACATCTCCAGGCCTTATAAAACATCTACTGTATACGACATCTCCAGGCCTTATAAAACATCTACAGTATACGACATCTCCAGGCCTTATAATACATCTACAGTATACGACATCTCCAGGCCTTATAATACATCTACAGTATAAGACATCTCCAGAAATTTAAAGATCCATTCACTGACCAGTCTACAATATCAGGTCAGATTCATACATTTAACCTCTTTTTAGACAACCACACAATCACACATACACGTTCAAATCAAACGTTTTCCTTGTATACAATGAGCTGTTAATTCATAACTGCCTTCTCATGCAATTTACTATACTTTGAACTCAATTTTATCCTTGCTAAAATACATATTTACATATATTGATAAGGATGAAGGAAACATCTGTAACTGTAGTTACACACAAATACACTATAAACTCAGGGACAGTATAATACAGTATTATACGTCCCTGATAAACTCAACAGTAAAACAACACTCTTCACACATACCAGCTGGTACCCCTACATACACACAAAGTATTATATACTCCAAGCACTAAATAAGAAGCACATCCATACCTGCTTTATAATTAAATCAAACAAAATTAAATCAATGGTTTCTCATGATTTCTTTCTGGATATGTTTTTGTTTAAGCATATTTTATGGCATCCTCAATGTTCCAGCACCCCTAGAATATGTCGCCGCGAAATTGAAAGCACATGCTTAGCCATTTGATTGGCTTAAGTTATAAAAACCTGACCAATCGCTAGGCTTATATCTGATCTCAGAAGATTTCAGAGTGACAGCCAACTTCAAAGCTGGTGAATTTCCCATTAAGCTGAATGGGGAATTTTTGGATGTACATAACTAGCCTATTCGTATCATCTACAAGATGGCCGGTACAGAGCCTTACATTTCATCAGGACATATTACAGGGGTATAGAGGACCTGAGAGTGCAGCCTCTGGAACTTCGAGGAGGATTTTATGGCAGTTCAGCTATGTAATGCAGTTTTTCAACACCACACTAACTTTATACATATAGAGTAAAGCTTGTTCTATTTAAGTACCGGGTACTGAATCTGAGGTTAGTGGTAACTATACTTATCTTTTCCTGCAAAATCTCACCCAACATTTCCCTGTTATTGCGTACTACGTTATATGTACTACATGTTTGATGAATGCAGGGGAAATACCAAGGAAATTATTCTGCTGTGGGCAAACTTTCAAAAACAAGCATCAAAGACAAACAAAGTCATGGCTTTACACAAGAAGCCTAAAGTCAGTGAGTGACATTCCACCTTCCCAAACAACATCAGTAAGGGAAGTTAAGCGATTAAAGGTGAAATATCAAGAAGTTATGCTTCAGACAAACTTTGGTGTAACAAGCAAATTCGTGGAATGTATATCCCCCGTTTGCAGGACATATTGTAGGTAAACATTATTGAGATTAGGTTTAAACATGTGAGTATCGTGCTGTTGAGACATAATGTATTGCTTGAAACTCTAAGAACTAGAAAATGTCTAAGACAAATGCCCCCGCTGCCATGTGAAATTAGTTTGTGTTCTATAAAAAATTACAATCACTTTGATCTTGATACCCTGAAACATGCACACACACAAGGTACCACACTTAAAGTTGATAAGTTTATTTTAATATTCATGTTTTTCTGTATCTTATTACATTTGTATTACCATCCTGAAACACAAGGATGTCAGAGGTACTTGACCTTTATATAAAGTTTGACCAGAATCCGTGAAAGATTGAAGTTGCTAAGTGTTTAAATTGAATCAGTTGATGCTTTTCTATATGTATAGCAACAGTGACCTTGGCCTTGACCTTGGAACCCCGAAACACAAGGATGTCAGAGTTATACCCATATTTGACCTTTGTATAAAGTTTGACCAAAATCTGTGAAAGAATGAAGTTGCTAAGTGTTTAAATTGAATCAGTTGATGTATTTCTATATATAGCAACAATGACGTTGGCCTTGACCTTGGATCCCTGAAACCCAACGATGTCTGAAGTATACTCATGCTTGACCTTTGTATAAAGTTTGACCAAAATCTGTGAAAGAATGAAGTTGCTAAGTGTTTAAATTGAATCAGTTGATGTATTTCTATATATAGCAACAATGACGTTGGCCTTGACCTTGGATCCCTGAAACCAAACGATGTCTGAAGTATACTCATGCTTGACCCTTGTATAAAGTTTGACCAAAATCTGTCAAAGAATGGAGTTGCTAATTGTTTACATTGAATCGGGACGGGATAGGACGGTTGTTTACATTGAATCGGGACGCGACACAACGCGACGGGATGGGACGGACATGGGCAACACTACATGTCTTCCCATTTATGGCGAGGACATAAAAAAAAAAAAATATACAGAAGTTAGACTTTTTATTGAACATGTAGGTATTATGGTGTGAATTAATCGTTTAATCCATCAGAATTAACTAACCTCATTAATTATCCGTAAATATGCACGAATGACATCGGTTGGCAAACTTAGCACGAGTCGGATGTGCATACGAAATTTGATTGAAATATCTGCACAATATTTTGAGCAATTATCACACAAAAACCAAAGAGTGCCGAGATGGGTGAAAAGACAGAGGAACACAAGTACTGTTATCAAGTTTGAAGGAATTTGGCTTATATTTGCAGTTATTAAGCAGAAACTGCAGAAAATGACGTTTTTCATTTATCAAGGGGTCATAACTCCGCCAAATGGAGTCTGCTGAAAGTGGTCATCAAACTTGGAGGATAAAAATATATCACATTAGGCTCTTAAAGAAGACGAAATTTTCAGAAATTTCACAAGATGGTACATGTGAAATAGGGCTTTTACAAATTTTGAAGGTCAACGTTGCCATTATTTCAAAATAGAACACCATATACTGTCAGGTTTTTTTGTGTAAATGGGCCTTTCTGATCACTTTTCTTTTGCTTGTTGCTTACACGGGAGATTCACTGTCAGGCATACAGTACGTGAGAAACACTGTCAGTCATACAGAACGGGAGATACACTGTCAGGCATACAGCGGGGCCCTTGCTGCCCTGTCAGTATTCTATACAGGAGATACACTGTCATGCATACAGTGCGGGAGATACACTGTCAGGCATNATACACTGTCAGACATACAGTACGGGAGATACACTGTCAGGCATACAGTACGGGAGATACACTGTCAGACATTCAGTACGGGAGATACACTGTCAGGCATACAATACGGGAGATATACTGTCAGGCATACAGTGCGGGAAATACACCCT
>NW_018403888.1:0-111 GCF_002113885.1 Mizuhopecten yessoensis | reverse complement strand
CACAACGCGACGGGATGGGACGGACATGGGCAACACTACATGTCTCCCCATTTATGGCGAGGACATAAAAAAAAAAATATACAGAAGTTAGACTTTTTATTGAACATGTAG
>NW_018403887.1:2521-5137 GCF_002113885.1 Mizuhopecten yessoensis | reverse complement strand
TGTATAGACACATAGTGTTGTGTATGTAGAATGATATACAGATACGATGCACCGAATTATTGACTTGTGTTTTTTTTGACTTCCGTGTTATTTTTCATCCTCGATGTCCCTTTCACGTTTCATCTTTAACTCCAAACAGCCAAACTGTTCCCCTGATGAACCTCTATAGAAGTGAAAAAGCTAGGGAGGTACTAAGAAACTCTCGTCATTTGTATTTTATACTGAACTATATATTGAACAAGATATCTTATATGAAACATTGCACCATGGAAGCATATTTACCAGTTCTACAAAAGATGATATTTTACTTTCTTTGCACTTTATTTTCCTTACAGGTACTATTATCAAATCCCATGTTGGAAATCCTAAACGGGAATCTTTTATACATGTATGTTAATTGCCAATATAGGGAATTATATTGTATTGATGAAAATAGCATAACTATATGCAATATCATAAAAACGTGTACTTATTACATAAGTGGAAGTGATATCAAGGAAGGATTAATTCTCATTACGCATATTTACTTGAAATATATTTTTCATTTAAGCATGGATATTAAATTAAAGCATGGCAAAATAAATAATTACCTATAATGTTTTGTATTAAAGATAGCTGCTTTAAAGTGGAGACGCAGGAAGAAATTGACTATATGTACTAACTGCTGAAAACAGACAATTATAATGATATTAAGATTTTTGAAATCCAGTTAATCCAAGTGAACACGCTACCAAGACAAGTTTGCTCCCACCTGTATATGTAATATCTTATATCTTAGATAAATGTAATTTATGACTAATACATTTCAGATGAAAGATGAATTTTTTATCAATGTATCAACCATTTATTTAAGAAGTAGTTTGGGAACAAATCATTCTTGTAGATGGGGCATATCAATATGCTAGACGTTATGTGATCATGTCTTGTACATAGAGTAATAAAGTTGGTAAAAATACAATGCGTAACTATGTAGTTGAGTCTGTTCTATATGTGTAGTTGTTTTATTCTGGATTTTTTGGTTTAAGTAAACCTGTACAAATGAAGATGTCAGAACAGGATCGGAGATGGCGGAGTTCCAATCTGTTTCTTCCGCAGCGGTCCATGGCATTGGGTTAACAACTTTCCAGGGAAGGTCAAGACATTGCCCCTAAGTAGCCAGACAGTTTCAGGACAAAAACTCTTAAGCATCATGTCAATTGATATCAAAGTGTTATTTTCTACACAAACAGTGTATGTATTAAACGTATTAAACGTTTCAAGACTGACTTGTCCCTTTGCCAAGCTATGACTGAGTGAGTGATTTGTATTTTTTACCTTTACAACGAAGTGACGAAGTTCTATATTGTTCCTGTCACTCGACCCGATGCGTTTCGCCTATCGATAGGGAGCGTATACACACTGCATCAGATAGTTACATGTAGGGTGTATATATAGCCCCGTACTGTTATGTCAGTATAGGGTCATACAGATGACTCAGCAGGTGTCCCCCATCGTGTCTGTTCATGTTCTGTCTTTTCCTGATTTTGATACTTCCTTATTTTGTCTCGTTTTCGTGTGTTGTTCCCTTTTCCACTATCTTGGCATCGTCCCAATCGACGATGTGATGTTGGGTGTTTGCGTGATATGTTAATGATATGTAACATGTTTATTGTACTGGGTGGCGGATGTTTTGCGTGTGGATCTGGTGAATGTGATGTTGCTCATTTTCTCTACGTCCTTTTGATGTTCATGTTCCTTCAGACGTGTACCAAATTTCCTCCCAGTTTCACCTATATATGACTGCTGACAATATTTTCATGGGATTTGATATATAACCCTTGTTTTGTCTAACATGTCAGTCTTGTCTTTGGGGTGCACCAGTAACTGTCTGAGGGTTGTTAAAGGTCTCATCGGGGTGCTGAAATGGTGTTTCCTCATCACTCGTGCAAACGCCTCTGATGTACCCTTCACGTAGGGTATAGTAACCAAGACTTTGCTTAAGGTTTGACTCTCATAACTTTTATTCTGTCTCGGTTTTCTATTTTCTGTCTTTTCTTTTACAGCTCTATTTACCTTGTTGATTGGCCAGTCGGGGTAGCCACAACGGTTGAGTGCTTCTTTTCTGTGCTGTTCTTTCCTGTGTCGATCGTCCTGCTGTATAAATAATCGATCAGTGTGTGCTGGTTTGAGGTACACTAACAGTTTAGTGGTGCCGTTTTCTTTACAGACGATGAGCGTGTCCAAAAATGATATAGTTTCCTCCTTTTCCTCCTCTTTGGTAAATTTAATCGAATTTGTATTGTCCACTTGGCTCAGGTAATCTGTAAGCTGCACTGCTCCCTTTTTATTATTACTAGGATGTCATCTAGATATAGTTTTCAACGTTTGGGGCAGCATTCCAATCGGTGGCGATCTAATGGCGGTCTGCTCTAGGTGTTCCATGAGCAGATACGCGACTTTGGGTGACACAAGACTTCCTATACAAAATGTAGTCCCCAAGAATGATCCAGGCCAATTTTAGTCAAAATCCATTAAACTGTCAGGACATGTAGCGTTTTAAAGGAAAAGTTGACAGATCACGGATGCTGCAGTAGGGCATAAGCTCACCATGGTCTTTTGGACCAGGTGATATATAAT
>NW_018403887.1:0-111 GCF_002113885.1 Mizuhopecten yessoensis | reverse complement strand
ATTCTTGTAGATGGGGCATATTAATATGCTAGACGTTATGTGATCATGTCTTGTACATAGAGTAAGAAAGTTGGTAAAAATACAATGCGTAACTATGTAGTTGAGTCTGTT
>NW_018403886.1:3319-3874 GCF_002113885.1 Mizuhopecten yessoensis | reverse complement strand
TCTAAGTCCAGTGACCTCACTCTAGACAGATGTGTTCCCAAATTTCTATGTATCCCTGAACATTCTATACAGATGAGGGTTCCTAAGTTTAAGCTTGCCCAGTCTGGACCTAAAGAAGAGATGCATACATTTGAAATTAGTATAATTTAGTAATTTACAAAATGTCTATGCAGGAGCAGAATTACTTTTGGATGATTCCATTTATTTCTATATTTAAAGATAAGAACTTTCTCCATGTGTGGTTTGCATAGCGACGATGGAGTCCTAATTTGTTACTATAATCTCCGTAACTTTAAACACTGCATTAACTTAGAATTATATTGCCAATAGATATTAGATGAGGCTTGCTGCAAACTTACTTGGTGCTCCACAATCAGCACATAAATTATTGCCTCGTGTGTTGCGCATGGTGGGTATTGTATCGGGATCTGTGGCAGACATCTTCTTCGTTTTACAGCTCTCGTTCCCCTGTAGAGCTGAGAATATCTGCTGTTCTATTGCTGAGATCCAGTCGTCTCTCTCCTGAAAAACCAACCAAATCCATTCAAGTCACAG
>NW_018403886.1:0-111 GCF_002113885.1 Mizuhopecten yessoensis | reverse complement strand
AACATTATTGCCATTCTTCTGTCTACCTGGTCATCTGGAGAGAATGGAGATACTTACGGCCATTCATCTAAGTCCAGTGACCTCACTCTAGACAGATGTGTTCCCAAATTT
>NW_018403885.1:4134-4347 GCF_002113885.1 Mizuhopecten yessoensis | reverse complement strand
AAGGACTGTTTATCGATAGGCATTCGGTATACATTTGTAACAGTATAGTCAGTTTATCGATAAGCATTCGTTATACATTTGAAACAATAAGGACAGTTTATCGATAGGCATTCGTTATACAGCTGTAACAGTATAGACAGTTCATCGATAAGCATTCGTTATACATTTGTAACAGTAGAATCAGTTCATCAATAGGCATTCGTTATACATTTA
>NW_018403885.1:0-111 GCF_002113885.1 Mizuhopecten yessoensis | reverse complement strand
CAGTTTATCGATAGGCATTCGTTATACATTTGAAACAGTAAGGACTCTATATCGATAGGCATTCGGTATACATTTGTAACAGTATAGTCAGTTTATCGATAGGCATTCGTT
>NW_018403884.1:4907-5346 GCF_002113885.1 Mizuhopecten yessoensis | reverse complement strand
CATTATATTATGTCTGGTGTTCTATAACCGTCATTATATTATGTCGGGTGTTCTATTACCGTCATTATATCATGTCTGGTGTTATATAACCGTCATTATATTATGTCCAGTGTTATATAACCGTCATTGTACTAAGTGTGGTGTTCTATAACCGTCATTATATTATGTCTGGTGTTCTATAACCGTCATTATATTATGTCGGGGGTTCTATTACCGGCATTATATCATGTCTGGTGTTATATAACCGTCATTATATTATGTCTGGTGTTCTATAACCGTCATTATATAATGTCCGGTGTTCCATAACCGCCATTATATTATGTCCAGTGTTCTATAACCATCATTGTATTATGTCTGATGTTCTATAACCGTCATTGTGTTATGTCCGGTGTTATATAACCCTCATTATATTATGTCCAGTGTTCTATAGCCGTCATTA
>NW_018403884.1:0-111 GCF_002113885.1 Mizuhopecten yessoensis | reverse complement strand
ATTATATTATGTACGGTGTTATATAACCGTCATTATATTATGTCCGGTGTTCTATTACCGTCATTATATTATGTCTGATGTTCTATAACCGTCATTGTGTTATGTCCGGTG
>NW_018403883.1:4932-5206 GCF_002113885.1 Mizuhopecten yessoensis | reverse complement strand
CCACTGTCCTTATATGTCTAAGGAAAGAACCTACTGACCACCGCCTTTACATATCTAAGGAGAGATGCTACTGACCACTGCTCTTACATGTCTAAGAACATACCAGTGTGTTTGCACATCTAAGGAAAGAACCTAGTGACCACTGCCCTTACATTTCTAAGGAAAAGACATATTGACCACTGTCCTTGCACATCGAAGGAGCAAACCTACTGAGCACTGCCCTTGCATGTCTCAGGACAGAGCATACTGACCACTGTCCTTGCATGTCTGAGGG
>NW_018403883.1:0-111 GCF_002113885.1 Mizuhopecten yessoensis | reverse complement strand
TATCACCTGTACGACAGACATTGTGGGAGTCTCATTCCCTTACAATGTGCTGCTCATGGTGTAAATGAGGCCATCGTGAAGTGTTACCAAGGTGTACACTGTGAGTGCAGG
>NW_018403882.1:3972-4045 GCF_002113885.1 Mizuhopecten yessoensis | reverse complement strand
TTCAACTCGACGATCTAGAGCAATATGGTCGAAGACCCCTGGTCCTTTTCTCCAGATTTCCGGAATCCAAAGA
>NW_018403882.1:0-111 GCF_002113885.1 Mizuhopecten yessoensis | reverse complement strand
CTGCTACTGGAGGACATCAACACTGCTGTAGAGCGTCAGATTGCCTCTCTGGTCGATCGAGTGTCAAAGCTCGAAGCTGAAAATGATGTACTTCGCCTTCAACTCGACGAT
>NW_018403881.1:6808-7247 GCF_002113885.1 Mizuhopecten yessoensis | reverse complement strand
CTCCCCTTGTGATGCTTCAGAACAAATTTGGTTGAAATCTTCTCTTGCGTTCAGGAGGATATGCGTTTTAAAGCAAATATAGCTAAGTTCCCCTTCAGGGCCCCGCCCCCCTGGCCTCAGAGATCGAACCAACCTCATGTATCAGAAATGATTGCCTTCTCCTAGTGATGCTTCAGACTTAATTTGGTTGAAATTCTCTCTGGGGTTTAGGAGGAGATGCGTTTTAAAGCAAATATAGCTAAGTTCCCCTTCAGGGCCCCGCCCGCCTGGCCTCAGAGATCGAACCAACCTCATGTATCAGAAATGATTGCCTTCTCCTAGTGATGCTTCAGACTAAATTTCGTTAAAATCCTCTCTGGTGTAAAGAAGGAGATGCGTTTAAAGCAAATTTAGCTAAGTTCCCCTTCAGNAGCCTCAGGGGTCAAACCAACCTCATTTT
>NW_018403881.1:0-5798 GCF_002113885.1 Mizuhopecten yessoensis | reverse complement strand
CCTAGTGATCACCATGTGTAAAGAAGCAAACAAGCTAGACCACTAGATATTTACTAGTGTTCACAATGTGTAAACAAGCTAGACCAGTAACTTTTAACTAGTGATCACAATGAGTAAACTAGCTAGACCAGTAACTATTAACTAGTGATCACAATGTGTAAACAAGCTAGACCAGTAACTATTTACTAGTGTTCACAATGTATCATGGACCGAGAAGCCATTTACTATTGTTCATCATGTGTTAACCCAGTAACACTTAACTAGTGATTAAAAAACATTTGTATGTTAGCAAAATTGGCCGGATAGCAATGTATTATTGATCAAATTGCGTAAACAAGGTAGATCAGTAACTATTAACTGGTGAAAATCATATGTTAGCAATTTAGACAAGTAACTATTAACTCGTGATAATCATATGTTCGCAAGCTAGACAAGTAACTATTAACTGGTGATAATCATATGTTAGCAAGCTAGACAAGTAACTATTAACTAGTGATCACAATGTTAAAACAAACTAGACCAGTAAATATTAAGAAGTGATCACAATGTGTGAACAAGGTACAACAGTAACTATTTACTAGTGATCACAATGTGTAAACAAGCTAGATCAGTAACTATTTACTAGTGATCACAATGTGTAACCAAGCTAGACCAGTAACTATTATCAAGTGATCACAATGTGTAAACAAGCCAAACCAGTAAGTATTTACTAGCGTTCACAATGTGTACACAAGCTAGACCAGCAACTATTTACTAGTGATCACAATGTGTTAACAAGCTAGACCAGTAACTTTTGACTAGTGTCACAATGTGTAACCAAGCTAGACGAGTAACTATTTACTAGTGTCACAATGTTTACACAAGCTAGATCAGTAACTATTAACTAGTGAGTACAATGGTAAACAAGCTAAACCAGTAACTATTTACTAGTGATCACAGTGTATAAACAGGCTAGATCAGTTACTATTTACTAGTAATCACAATGTGTAAACAAGGTAGATCAGTAACCATTAACTAGTGTCACAATGTGTAAACAAGCTAGATCAGTAACTATTTACTAGTGATCACAAAGTGTAAACAAGCTTGACAATAACTATTAACTAGTGATCACAATGTGTAACCAAGCTAGACCAGTAACTATTTACTAGTGTCACAATGTTTACACAAGCTAGATCAGTAACTATTAACTAGTGAGTACAATGGTAAACAAGCTAAACCAGTAACTATTTACTAGTGATCACAGTGTATAAACAGGCTAGATCAGTTACTATTTACTAGTAATCACAATGTGTAAACAAGGTAGATCAGTAACCATTAACTAGTGTCACAATGTGTAAACAAGCTAGATCAGTAACTATTTACTAGTGATCACAAAGTGTAAACAAGCTTGACAATANGTAACTATTAACTAGTGATCACAATGTGTAACCAAGCTAGACCAGTAACGTTTTACTAGTGATCACAATGTGTAAACAAGCCAGACCAGTAACTATTAACTAGTGATCACAATGTGTAAACAAGGTAGATCAGTAACCATTAACTAGTGTCACAATGTGTTAGCAAGCTAGATCAGTAACTATTTACTAGTGATCACAATGTGTAAACAAGCTGGACCAGTAACTATTAACTAGTGATCACAATGTGTAAACAAGCTAGACAAGTAACGTTTTACTAGTGACCACAATGTGTAAACAAGCTAGACCAGTAACTTTTAAAGGGACATCACGTGAAGAGCCATATTTTTATAATGAATTTATGTATTGTATGCACTTCCACTTATGTTATCTCGCTATCCCCATAATCAAAGTCCGTTCCAAATGTCCAGTTTGACAACTTGAGTTGTTCGGGAAAGCCCTGCTAAAGTAACGCCGATAACGTCACCAGACTAGGCAGTAAACACAAGTGGTCTGAGCGAGATGAAACGGTTTCCTAAAGGGCCCACAGAGAGGGGCCGTAAGGCAACTCTTACCGCACTATGAAACCAAGTTATATGATTTCTGAGTCCGTATTCAAACTTATTGAACAGTAATTATTCATCATCAGAAGTTAATTGCACACTTGCCAATATTCAGAATTTAAATTTATTCAGCTTTAAAAATATTTGTTGCCAATAAAATTGAACAATGGATTGGGCACAAGTTTTTACAATTTATCACAGCCTTCTCCCGTCATACATTTACAATTAAATGTCAACAATGATAATAGGCATAAACGTAAAGTAGATATATATAAATATATATTGAATTTAGTACCGGAATGTGACCGGTACAGATGGTACGGGGCTAAATACCTCCCCTCAGCCATGGGACAAACCTTTCTGTAAAAAGGAATATTCACGAGATGAATATCTCTTTTCAAATGTTTTCATAAAGTGCATATATGCAATGACAAACTACACGCGTACAAAAAAGAAAAATGTTTGTGAATTATTTTATTACATTGTAAAGCTCAATGTCTTTGGCCAATTTTTTTTCTATACCATGCATATAAATTTATGTATACTCTCTTTCCCACTTTCACTGTCTCGATACGCTTACACTTAGTAAGTCTTATTAGGCAACACACATAATAAACTGTATGGCAATACCACTACGTGTACATGTAGAATATGTGTCAGATATGGAACGTGTTGAGATACTTGATAATTAAAAAATTTCAATACTTTACATAGATTAAAGCATTCTTGTAAATGGACCCTTTTTATGTTGAGACAACTCTTCTTTAATCATTTCATTTTTGTCCGAAACAGAAGCCGTAGTTATCGGCAGCACGCGTCATTTTTGCAACTTTTCAGTACGTATTCCGATTCTATCTGAGGTCGAAAATTAATTCTTTATAGAGAAAAGGTTGTTACATGATCATACATTCCAAGTCAACATCATATGAAAACATGAACTGTTGAAAATTACGATTTTAAAAAAAAATGTTATGCAATCCTATTTACTAGACGTAGGTTATCTTTCCTCAGTTATTTATCCTGGTCCGTACGGCATTTTGACATTTTTAATCTATCTGCGATATCGTTGCTTTCTGACGAAGAGCGATTTTTTTTATATATTGCGTCGTCGCGCCAGAGGTGGCTGGGTATTTATATTCGTTTTCATTTAAATCTTGCATGTAAAAACAAAAGCAAATCGTTTAATTAAGCAATATAATTAAATCATACCATTTTACTGAACCCGGTAATATTATAAATTATGTAAATCTAATAGCGCACGTATCTCATTTGACCCCGATAACCGACAGAGGAGAGAACATATTACGCCGTTGCCATCACAACAGTTATCCCTTGGAGGGCCTCATGGCAAAATCAAACTAGCCAGTCACTTATCCCTTCTTTTCGCATAAACCACTGTATAATTATAGAAACACAAAGTAAATTATCTCCGATACATGCCCATTAACATATTAAATTAAGTTCACCTGTGTTCAAACTCAGACAAAGATACTAGCGAGGTTAATAGTTTTAGATATGCATTCATAACATAAACAGCGCTAAGCATTTCTGTCGATTCCATTTCAGCTTAACCGGCTATCCGGAGAAATACATGCACCGTACTAACTGCTAGGGCAGTTATTTTCTCCTTTGAATACTTCCCACCTGCA
Organism: Mizuhopecten yessoensis; assembly: GCF_002113885.1. NCBI lineage: Eukaryota > Metazoa > Mollusca > Bivalvia > Pectinida > Pectinidae > Mizuhopecten > Mizuhopecten yessoensis. Next base: position 2,192 of record NW_018403881.1, on the reverse strand, counting down.
ATAATGATTCCGTAACATACTCCTTGCGCAATATTTTGATCATTTGGCAACTTTTTGCTTCGTAGCTGACACGATACAACACTTTTCTTTCGATTACTTCACACGGCCAGACTTTTGGTTTATAAAGAAATGGTGTGCTATGCGAGTGCGCTAGTAGAGGGAAACCCATAAACAAAACGTTGGTCAGATAGGTAGAAATACCGATGATTATCTTAGAAATCATTTTTCAAAATTTTCCATAAGGAGTCTCACTTGATATGTTTAAGTAGCATTTGAAAAAACAAAAAGACAAAAAAAAGTTACTTCGTCGTGATGCCACTTTAACTAGTGATCACAATGGTTAACAAGCTAGACCAGTAACTATTAACTAGTGACACAATGTGTAAACAAGCTAAATCAGCAACTTTTTGCTAGTGGTCACAATGTGTAAACAAGCTAGACCAGTAACTATTAACTACTGATCACAATGTGTAAACAAGCTAGATCAGTAACTATTTACTAGTGTCACAATGTGCAAACAAGCTAGACCAGTAACTATTAACTACTGATCACAATGTGTAAACAAGCTAGATCAGTAACTATTTACTACTGATCACAATGTGTAAACAAGCTAGACAACGAACTATTTACTTGTTATCACAATGGTTAACAAGGTAGACCAGTAACTATTAAGAAGTGTCACAATGGTTAACAAGCTAGATCAGTAACTATTTACTAGTGATCCAACGTGTAAACAAGCTAGACCAGTAACTATTAACTAGTGATCACATTGTGTAAACAGGCTAGATCAGTAACTATTTACTGGCGATCACATTGGTTAACAATGTAGACCAGTAACTATTAACTATTGTCACAATGTGTAAACAAGCTAGATCAGTAACTATTTATTAGTGATCACATTGTGTAAACAAGCTAGATAAGACACAATTTATTAGTGATCACAATGTGTAAACAAGCTAGATCAGTAACTATTAACTAGTGATCACAATGTTTAAGCAAGCTAGACCAGTAGCTATTAATAAGTGATCACAATGTGTAAATAAGCTAGACCAGTAGCTATTAATTAGTGATAATTAACAGTTACAGTATGGGTATGAGGTATATAGCAAGTTTATGATCCCCCGAGGCAAGGACTATTTCCTGAGGCGAAGCCGAGGGAAATAGTCCTGGACGAGGGGGATCATAAACTTGCTATATCCCGAAATACCCATACTTCAACTGTTTTATTATACCGATACAAACACTCCCTTACAATATTCTAAATATTATTAGACAACAAATTTTCCATGTCCGCAATATCCAAACCCTTTTCAGTGAGGTAGCTAGAGAGCAAAGTAACGGATGCCTGTACTGGGTTGTTTTTGTTTTTTTTTTTGCGTTCCAACTGTCTTTTGCCTCCAATATGTCCGACAACTCGCTCTTGTCCAACACAGAAAACCTGGTGGTCGCCATTTCTGTTGTCGTCTGTCAACATCAATACGCGGTGAAGGTCGGTCCAGAAAGTACCAGCTCCGCTGGCCGGAAATAGCCGACGTAATTCGATTGCGCTGATTGGTCTATATTCGGTCAGGCCCCGCCCACGACGTCATTCAATTTCCCGCATTTTCCGAGGGAAATAGTTTCAAAACTATCGCACCCCTCCAGACGAACTATTTCCCTGGCATGCAGTTAGAGGGGAAATTGCTTGTTTATGTGGTTACTTTTGTATAGTGTAAAAAAGTAGAGGTATAATAATAACAAGCTAGATCAGTAACTATTAACTAGTGATCACAATGTGTAAACAAACTAGATCAGTAACTATTTACTATTGACCACAATGAGTAAACAAGCTAGATCAGTAACTATTAACTAGTGATCATAATGGTTAACATGCTAGACCAGTAATTATTAACTAGTGATCACAATGTGTAAACAAGCTAGACAAGTAACTACTAACTGGTGATCACAATGGTTAAAAAGCTAGATCAGTAACTATTTACTAGTGATTGGTTAACAAGGTAGACCAGTAACTATTAACTAGTGTCACAATGTGCAAACAAGCTAAATCAGTAACTATTTACTAGTGGTCACAATGTGTAAANCTAGTGATCACAATGTTTAAGCAAGCTAGACCAGTAGCTATTAATTAGTGATCACAATGTGTAAATAAGCTAGACCAGTAACTATTAACTAGTGATCACAATGTGTAAACA
>NW_018403880.1:24124-90180 GCF_002113885.1 Mizuhopecten yessoensis | reverse complement strand
TTCTACAGTAAAATAATCCTACAGTACCACCTGTTTACCATACAAGAGACAATATCAAGGTATTAGGAATATTTCTTGGATATAGTATAGATAAAACAATAATCAATTCATGGAAAGTAAGAAATTTGTCATTATAAGGGAAAACTAATAATCAAATCCCTACTATGCTCTCAGTGAACTTATGAATTAGCACAAAATACCATTCCTGAGGAATATTTACAAAAAATAAACAAATTGATATTGTATTAATTTCTTTGGGTTAGTAAAATAAATTAGGTCGCAAAAGAAACTGTATATTTAGAAAAGCGACATTTTTATTTATTCTTAAATATGACTGATATAGAGATAATTGTTACAATGAATAGAATCAAACTAATATATAGAGTAATTCATAGTGAAATACAGACGTGGAACATACTAGGTAAACACTTTCTGACAGCTATGACAGAGCTTACAAAACAGATTATTTCTTATGTAGTTGCAGCAACACTCATAATTTGGAGTTGAAATAATTCCGGCAATTTATCGGGAAGGAATTTTGCATTGGCAAAAACTGCTAAAATAAGTATCTATAAGCAATGCAGAAGTTGCCCTAAACTTAAACAAATGCAGAAATCAAATGGTCTATGTAACTTTGTAAAGAAGTACATGAAACCCAACAACATCTTTTTAGTGGGTGCAGGTTTAGTGAAAAACAACTTGGTTCAGGATAGAACAATTACTAAATGAATGTCTAGCAACAAGCAATGTACATATTAGTTTAACAGAAAAGGAAAGAATCTTTGGTGTCTCAGAATATAATGATAATATAAACAAGAGGCCCAAGGGCCTTAGCGGTCACCTGAGTTTATATCATAGGTACTGGTAGCTTTATTTTATTATTTAGATGTGATGTGGAAATCAGCATGTAAACTAAGTGAAATACAATACTTGTCATGTCATCAAAGGAGAAGAATGTTAAAATATTGGTAAATGTTCCCCTTGGGGCCCTGCCAAAGATGATTCTGACAAAGTTTGAGTAATTTTCTGCTGAAAATGGATAAAATATACCCAAAAGTGTTATTTCCCTATATAAACTATAGCAAACTTTACCCCCTCCCACAGGGAGAAGCGATGGCCCGGGGGTCCTGAAATTGACAATTTCAATAAAGTTCCTGATGATCTTTCTATCCATGCACTGAAATTGACTGTAGTACCTCTGAGTCTGGAGAAGAAGATTTTTGAAATATTGGTAAATTTTCCCTTTGGGGCCTGCCCTGGCCCCTAGGGTTGGGGTAGGAATCTCAATTTTACATTTTAAAACCATCTTCCTCCAAGGATAATTCTTACCAAGTAAGAATAATTTCCTACAGAAAATTGTCAAAATATACACAAAAGTGTTGTTTCCCAATATAAACTATAGTAAACTTTACCCCTCCCCAAGGGAGAACAAATAGCTCGGGGGTCCTGAAATTTACAATTTAAGTAAAGACCCTGATGATCTTTCTATCCATGCAGAGAAAATGACTGTAGTACCTCTGAGTCTGTAGAATAAGATTTTTGAAATATTGGTTAATTTTCCCTTTGGGGCCCCGCCCTGGCCCCCGGGGTTGGGGTAGGAATCCCAATTTTACAATTTTGTAGCCTCATCTACCAAGGATGATTCTGACCAAGTTTGAAAAAATTCCATCCACTGCATTGTTCTTGAGAAGTTGAAAACGTAAAGAGTTTAAGCACGACGGACGACGACGGCGGACGGAAAGTGATCGGAACAGGTCACTTGAGCAAAGCTCAGGTGACCTAATAAACTATGTAATCTAATCATATTTCGGTCTAAATGGCTTATTTGGAAGGCAAGAAATCTACAGAAATTTGAAAATGAAGATCAAATTCCACTATCATTATTAAATATGATAACAAACCGATTGAAAATTACAGCAGATAATATAATAAGTGCAAACAGACAAAATCATACATTCTTTGCTTAAATTCATTCATTGAAATCACAACTATAATTAATACACATACAATTATGTTGCTACTGTAATGAATAAGTACAAAAAGAATCGTTTGTGATATACTGTGCTTTTATGTATTGCACCGAGTTTTTTTTTAATTTACCTTCTCTAAATAATGAAAATAATGAGTGAATGAATGTGAAAATTGGAATGAAAAGGAAAGGATATATAGTTTACATGGAATGCAAGAATAATACATATTCATTATAGTGAGTTTTTGTTATTTCAATCTGATGAAAATTTACATAATAAACAAGAGGCCCAGAGACAAGACATTTTAACATCTCTTAAACACTTAAGATATTGTTGTTTGAAATTTGATTGTAACTTTAAAGCTTTTAAACCATGTTGACTTTTGACCCCCAACTAGCACTTAAAGTTGACCTTTAACATCATTACTGTGAAAGAAAATGATTCGCACTGCTGGTCTACATAACATACTCATGTATCATGACTCTAGTCCAAATAGTGTTTAGGATATTGTTGTTTGAAGTTTTTAACATATTTGACCCCTGTGACCTTGAAAGTAGGTTGAGGTCATTTTAACGAGGAAACTTTATAGCACTCCATCCCAGGTACCTATTGGCCAAATATTATGACCCTGGACCTTATGGAAATTGAGAATAAGATTGTTAAAGCTTTTAACCCATGTTGACTTTTGACCCCAGACTAGCATTAAAAATTGACCTTTGACCTCATTACTGTAATTGAGAAAATGATTCACACTGCTGGTCTACATAACATACCCAAGTATCATGACTCTAGTCCAAATGGTTCCTAGGATATTGTTGTTTCAATTTTTGAACATTTTTGACCCCTGTGACCTTGAAAGTAAGTCAACGTCATTTTAATGAGGACAGTTTATAGCACTCCATCCCAGGTACCTACTGGCCAAATATCATGACCCTAGGTCCTCCAGTTCTTCAGAAGAAGTCGTTTAAAAGAACAAGAGGCCCAGAGGGCCTGTAACGCTCACCTGGATACCAAAGCAATCATGGCAAAATATTCTCCGAATGAGATCAACGGAATGTGCCAGACCCCAAGGCCAATCCTAAAGTAGCATATCTGTATTAGAATCTGCATACCCAGCAATTTTATGTATGGTTATGGGGTGAGGATCTCAACTGTTTCCAAGCTTTGACTCAGAAACCATAGTTCTACAGTAGAAGTCGTTTATAGCAATATAGCAAAATTGACCCCTTTTTGGCCCCACCCTCAGCCCCACCATTTGTATAATTTTGAATACCCACCATCTAGGGATGCTTCCAGTCAAATATGGTTGATATCCACCTCTAAGTTCCAGAGAAGAAGTCGCTTAAAGCAATATTGCAAAATTGACCCCTTTTTGCCCCGCCTCTCAGCCCCCTGGAGGGTCAGCTCGATCATTTGTACATTTTGAATCCCTGACACCTAGGGATGCTTCCATTCAAATATGGTTGATATCGACTTCTTAGTTCCAGAGAAGAAGTCGATTGAAGCAATAAAGCCTCATTGACTCCTTCTGGCCCCGCCCCTCAGCCCCCTCGGGGGTCAGCCGAACTATTTGTACAATTTTGAATCCCTGACACCTAGAGATGCATCCAGTCAAATATGGTTGATATCCATGGCATAGTTCTACAGAAGAAGTCGTTTGTAGCAATATAGCGATATTGCCCCCTTTTGGCCCCGCCCCTCAGCCCCCTGGGGGGTCAGCCCAACCATTTGTACAATTTTGAATCTCCATCACCTAGGGATGCTTTCAGTCAAATATGGTTGATATCCATCTCTCAGTTTTAGAGAAGAAGTTGCTGAAAGCAGTATAGCCAAATTGTCCGCTTTTTGCCCCGCCCCTCAGCCCCCTGGGGGGTCAGCCCCATCAATTGTACAATTTTGAATCCCAACCACCTAGGGATGCTTCCAGTCAAATATGGTTGATATCCACTTCTTAGTTCCAGAGAAGAAGTCGCTTAAAGCAATCTATCCAAATTGACCCCTTTTGGCCCCGCCTCTCAGCCCCCTGGGGGGTCAGCCCCACCATTTGTACAATTTTGAATCCCCATCACCTAGGGATGCTTCCAGTCAAATTTAGTTGAATTCCAATTAGTGGTTAAGAAGAAGAAGTCGTTTAAGGAAATTGTTGACGGACGGACGCACGGACGACGGAAGGACAAAGGAAGCAACGATATGGCATAAGCTCACCTTGGTCATTCGGACCAGGTGAGCTAAAAACAGACAGACGATGGACGCCGTAGTACGGCATAAAAACAAGCAAATTCATGGAATTTATATCCCCCTCTTGCAGGATATATTGTAGGTTAACATTATTGAGGGTAGGTTTAAACATGTGAGTATCGTGCTGTTGAGACATAATGTATAGCTTGAAACTTGAAGAAAGAAAAAAGTGCCCCATACCTCATTGATTATCCGTAAATATGCACAAATCACATCGGTTGGCAAACTTAGCATGAGTTGGATGTGCATAAGGAATTTGGTTGAAACATCTTAACAATATCTATATCTATAACTCGCCAAACCCAGTGATCAAGATTGAAGAAAAACAGTTAACATTAGTTGTAGTTATTGCATGGAAACGAAGCGCGGCAGATAATGATGTTTTTCATTATTCAAGGGGCCATTACTCCGCCAAATGGGGTTCCCTGAGAGTGGTCATCAAACTTAGCCGCGCCCTTAAGGTATTTAACCCTGTGACCAAGTTTGAAGAAAATTGGTTAACATTTGTTGTAGTTATTGCACGGAAACGAAGCGCGGCAGATAATGACGTTTTTCATCATTCAAGGGGCCATACCTCTGCCAAATAGGGTCAGCTAGACAGACAGACAGTCAGATAGACAGACCCAAATTAATATCTCCTGTTTCAGTGAAAACAGGGGATGACAATGTATACTGGTAATAAGATGAATAATGATGTAGCTATATGTAAAACAATGTATGCTGGCTATAAGATGAAGAATGAGGTGGTGATATGTAAAACAATGTATGCTTGTTATAAGATGAAGAATGATGCAGTGATATGTAAAACAATGTATGCTGGCTATAAGATGAAGAATGAGGTGGTGATATGTAAAACAATGTATGCTGGCTTTAAGATGAAGAATGAGGTGGTGATATGTAAAACAATGTATGCTGGCTATAAGATGAAGAATGAGGTGGTGATATGTAAAACAATGTATGCTGGCTTTAAGATGAAGAATGATGTGGTGATATGTAAAACAATGTATGCTGGTTATAAGATGAAGAATGAGGTGGTGATATGTAAAACAATGTATGCTGGTTAAAGATGAAGAATGATGCAGTACTGATATGTAAAACAATGTATGCTTGTTATAAGATGAAGAATGATGTAGTGTTTTTTAAAACAATGTATGCTGGTTATAAGATGAAGAATGATGTAGATGCCAAGTATCAAACAAGAGGACCAATGGGCCTGCATCGCTCACCTGTTATTAATCTAACACTTGTAATCTTAAGATTTCATAAGAACCTATTTAAAGATTTAAACATATGACGCCTCTGACCTTAATTGTCGAACAAGGACATTAGGTTGAAAGTGGATCAAGGTCATTCATTTGAACAAACTTGATAGCCCTTCATCTCAGCATGCTACTGGCCAAATATCATCACCTTGGGCATTTTGGTTATTCAGAAGAAGTTGTTTAAAGTTTTTAACATATTTGACCCCTGTGATCTTGAATATGGGTGAAGGTCATTCATTTGAACAAACTTGGAAGCCCTTCATCTTAGCATGCTACTGACCAAATATCATCACCCTGGGCATTTTGGTTATTCAGAATAAGTTGTTTAAAGTTTTTTTAAGACAATTGGCCCCTGTGACCTTGAATACATTTGAAGGTCATTCATTTGAACAAACTTGGTAGCCCTTCATCCCAGTTTGCTTCTGGCCAAATATCATCACCTTAGGCCTTTCGGATATTAAGAAGAAATCGTTTAAAGTAAAATATTGACGGACGGACGCGGCGCCACGGCATAAGCTCACTTGGCACTTCGTGCCAGGTGAGCTAAAAAACTATAAGTTAACACACTTGAATTCTCACACAAATTAAATCTCATTAATTATGAAATAACCAATAGAACAAGAAGTTTTGCCAAAATAAAACTGCAGTGTTCTCTCATTGAAATAAGAATCAGCAAACAGATCCCTGACAAGACTTACCCTTTGATCAAACATTTATTCTCCCATCTGTACCTCATCTCCAGCACAAACTCCTGCCATAGTTGGGCCAAGCCTCGCAGGCCCCCATTACCAATGTTGATAATACAAAGACACACAGCAAGGCTATGCACCAATGTGTCTTTGGGACAAGACTTCAACTGCTTTGATAGGTTCTGGAAAAATGTAAATATTCAACATAAGTGCCATATATTACCTGTTATATATACTGAACAAAAAAAGAAACGCACAAAGTTCCCCCCTGCAGTTCACCTTATATTAGCTGTAAGGAAATAATGGAATATTTGGTCAGGTATTACATCAAGAATGATCTCCCTTCTCAACAATATACCCTAAAATCAGCCAAGCGTGACGATATCATTGTGTGACTTTGTGCCTTCTTTAGTCCAAATCACGCGGCATGATCAAGCCAAGTCAAAGTTTTTCAAACAAATAATCTCAACGGATACTCTAAGTTCAGCCACATTAATTTTCCACATTGGCATTTTGATTTCGCAATTGACTGAGATGCCACGCTTAACGCAAATTCAGAGGGGTAGAGCAATTGCGATGTTGATGGATGGTCATAGCCAAACTGCTGTCGCACGGCAGTTTGGCGTTGGCCCGTGTACAATTAACCGTCTCTGTACAGGTTTCCGTGCTACTGGGTTAGTTTCCGATCGTCCCAGGAGCAGTCGTCTGCGTGTAATGACCGCACGACAAGACAGGGCGATTTGATTGTCGCACTTGCACAACAGATTCAAGACTGCTGTCACATACCTTAGGTACTCATGGCAGACCCATTAGTCCTCAAACTGCCAGGAACCGCTTGTGTGCCGAGAGAATCATTGCGCCGACCTTATGTCGGGCCACCTCTGACACCACGGAGGCGGCAAGTGCATCTTGACTGGATGCACAGACATGGCCGGAATAGGTTTGGGATGCGTCGATGGAGGCGTGTGGTGTTCACCGACGAGTCTAGATTCTGTCTGTATCGCTCAGACGGAACAAAAAGGGTATATCGCAGACGCGGTGAGCGTTTTGCCGACACATGCGTGGTTGAACGCAATAGATTCGGTGGGGCTTCTGTAATGGTTTGGGGAGGCACCTCCCATAGAGTAAAATCCCCCTTAGTAGTCCTGGATCAAAACCTCAATGCCGTTCGATACAGAGTCCAGATCCTCCAACAACATGTCCTTCCACTTCTCAGACGTCATAACCTAATTTTCCAGCAAGACAATGCTCGACCGCATGTTGCCAGTGTCTGTCGTGATTTTCTCATGGCAAACAACATTCAGCCTCTGGAATGGCCCCCATATAGCCCCGACATGTCTCTCATTGAGGATCTGTGGGATGAGCTGGACAGGCGTATAAGGAAACATCAAAACCCCCCAACTAACAGCGGTCAGTTGATCGCAGCATTAACAAAAGAATGGAACAACATTCCCTTAAGGCGAATAAATGTTCTCTTGAATTCAATGCATAGGAGAATCCGTGCAGGGATTCATGCAAAAGGTGCCCACACCAGGTACTAAAATGTCATTTTGTTTTTCGCGGGTATCCCACTTTTGAGTAACTACTGAAAACACGAGTGACGTCACAGAGACTTTTCTTCTACAGTATTGTAAAGAGTAGACTTGTCCCTTCATATTGATATCAAATTTTGCACAAATTTCCTAAAATATCATAGGCTATTGATTGCATAATTTAATTGTGTGTTTCTTTTTTTGTTCAGTATACATGTACTGTACCCCGAGGACATCTGTACCAGTTGTCAGTAAATATATACATGTACTGTGCCCTGAGGACCTCTGTACCAGTTGTCAGTAAATATATACAAGAACTGTAACCTGAGGACCTCTGTACCAGTTGTCAGTAAATATATACATGTATTGTGCCCTTAGGACCTCTGTACAAGTTGTCAGTAAATATATACATGTATTGTGCCATGAGGACCTCTGTACCAATTGTCAGTAAATATATATTTATGTACTGTACCCTGTGGACCTGTGTACCAGTTGTTAGTAAATATATACATATGTTCTGTACCCTGAGGACCTCTGCACCAGTTTTCAGTAAATATATAGATGTACTGTATACTGAGGACTTCTGTACCAGTTTTCAGTAAATAAATACATGAACTGTGCTTTGAGGACACTGTACCAGTTTTCAGTAAATATATAGATGTTCTGTACCCTGAGAACCTCTCTACCAGTTGTCAGTAAATATATACATGTACTGTGCCCTGAGGACCACTGTACCAGATGTCAGTAAATATATAGAAGGTCGGTACCCTGAGTACTTCTGTACCAGTTGTCAGTAAATATATACATGTATTGTGCCCTGAGGACCACTGTACCAGATGTCAGTAAATATATAGATGTTCAGTACCCTGAGGACTTCTGTACCAGATGTCAGTAAATATATGCATGTACTGTGCCCTGAGGACCTCTGTACCATTTTTCAGTAAATATATACATGTACTGTACCCTGATGACCTCTGTACCAGTTGTCAGTAAATATATAGATGTTCTGTATCCTGAGGACCTCTGTACCAGTTGTCAGTAAATATATAGATGTTCTGTATCCTGAGGACCTCTGTACCAGTTGTCAGTAAATATATACATGTATTGTGCCCTGAGGACCACTGTACAAGATGTCAGTAAATATATAGATGTTCAGTACCCTGAGGACTTCTGTACCAGATGTCAGTAAATATATGCATGTTCTGTGCCCTGAGGACCTCTGTACCATTTTTCAGTAAATATATACATGTACTGTACCCTGATGTCTTCTTTATCAGTTGTCAGTAAATATATACATGTTCTGTACCCTGATGACTTCTGTACCAGATGTCAGTAAATATATACATGTATTGTGCCATGAGGACCTCTGTACCAGTTGTCAGTAAATATATAGATGTACTGTACCCTGAGGACCTGTGTACCAGTTGTCAATAGATATATAGATGTACTGTGCCCTGAGGACCTCTGTACCAGTCGTCAGTAAATATATACATGTACTGTGCCCTGAGGACACTGTACCAGTTTTCAGTAAATAAATACATGAACTGTGCCTTGAGGACACTGTACCAGTTGTCAGTAAATATATACATGCACTGTGCCCTGAGGACTTCTGTACCAGTTGTCAGTAAATATATAGATGTTCTGTATCCTGAGGACCTCTGTACCAGTTGTCAGTAAATATATAGATGTTCTGTACCCTGAGGACCTCTGCACCAGTTTTCAGTAAATATATAGATGTACTGTATACTGAGGACTTCTGTACCAGTTTTCAGTAAATAAATACATGTATTGTGCCCTGAGGACCTCTGTACCAGTTGTCAGTAAATATATACATGTGCTGTACCCTGATGACCTCTGTACCAGTTGTCAGTAAATATATACATGTACTGTGCCCTGAGGACCACTGTACCAGATGTCAGTAAATATATAGGAGGTCGGTACCCTGAGGACTTCTGTACCAGATGTCAGTAAATATATACATGTATTGTGCCCTGAGGACCTCTGTACCAGTTGTCAGTAAATATATACATATACTGTGCCCTGAGGACACTGTCACAGTTGTCAGTAAATATATAACATCTGTACCAGTTGTCAGTAAATATATACATGTACTGTACCCCGAGGACCTCTGTACCAGTTGTCAGGAAATATATACATGTACTGTACCCCGAGGACCTCTGTACCAGTTGACGGTAAATATGTACATGTATTGTGACCCGGGGACCTCTGTACCAGTTTACAGTAAATGTACTGTACCCCGAGGACCTCTGTGCCAGTTGTCGGTAAATATATACATGTACTGTGCCCTGAGGACACTTTCACAGTTGTCAGTAAATAAGGACCTCTGTACAAGTTGTCAGTAAATATATAAATGTTCTGTAACCTGAGGACCTCTGAACCAGTTGTCAGTAAATATATACATGGACTGTGCCCTGAGGACCTCTGTACCAGTTGTCGGTAAATATATACATGTACTGTGCCCTGAGGACACTGTCACAGTTGTCAGTAAATATATAAATGTTCTGTAACCTGAGGACCTCTGTACCAGTTGTCAGTAAATATATACATGTGCTGTACCCTGAGGACGTCTGTACCAGTTGTCAGTTAATATATACATGTACTGTACCCCGAGGACCTCTGTACCAGTTGACGGTAAATATGTACATGTATTGTGACCCGGGGACCTCTGTACCAGTTTACAGTAAATATATACATGTTCTGTACCCTGAGGACCTCTGCACCAGTTGTCAGTAAATATATACATGTACTGTGCCCTGAGGACCACTGTACCAGATGTCAGTAAATATATTGATGTTCGGTACCCTGATGACCTCTGTACCAGTTGTCAGTAAATATATACATGTATTGTACCCTGATGACCTCTGTACCAGTTGTCAGTAAATATATACATGTATTGTACCCTGATGACCTCTGTACCAGTTGTCAGTAAATATATACATGTATTGTACCCTGATGACCTCTGTACCAGTTGTCAGTAAATATATACATGTATTGTACCCTGATGACCTCTGTACCAGTTGTCAGTAAATATATACATGTATTGTACCCTGATGACCTCTGTACCAGTTGTCAGTAAATATATACATGTATTGTACCCTGATGACCTCTGTACCAGTTGTCAGTAAATATATACATGTATTGTACCCTGATGACCTCTGTACCAGTTGTCAGTAAATATATACATGTATTGTACCCTGATGACCTCTGTACCAGTTGTCAGTAAATATATACATGTATTGTACCCTGATGACCTCTGTACCAGTTGTCAGTAAATATATACATGTATTGTACCCTGATGACCTCTGTACCAGTTGTCAGTAAATATATACATGTATTGTACCCTGATGACCTCTGTACCAGTTGTCAGTAAATATATACATGTATTGTACCCTGATGACCTCTGTACCAGTTGTCAGTAAATATATACATGTACTGTGCCCTGAGGACACTGTAACAGTTGTCAGTAAATATATACATGTGCTGTACCCTGATGACATCTGCACCAGTTAACAGTAAATATATACAAGTACTGTACCCTGAGGACCTCTGTGTATCGGTTGTCTGACTCTGGAGGATCAGTTTCTGTTGCATCCGTCTCCTTCTCCTCTTCACCATCTTCCTTTTGTTTCTCAAAAGAATCCTTTGCATCCGGGAACAAAAGCTATGAAAGAAGATAAAAAAGGATCTGGTAAACATAAAGTACAAACTACTAAGCCTTACTCAAAAAAGTGGTCCAAGGGGCCTGTGTCTCCGAAAAGGCCATGACAGCTAATATTTATAATATCTAATATCTAGTAAAATTTATCATAATGTTGAGAAAGTGAATAACTTCCAGATGGAGGTAGAAGTGGTGTAAAGCTGGCCATCTAAGATTCTGAAACAATCAGAAAAAGATGCCCATGGGACCTAACCATCCCCTGAGTAGTGATACTGTTGTTATTTGATGTAATAAAGAAATAAGGTAGATATAATTCAAGCTGGTAATTGTTAGAAAACAGTATGATACCTTGTACAATAGTCGGTAATAGTACAATACCTTTTACAATGGTCGGTAATGGTAGAATACCTTGTACAATGGTAGGTAATGGTACAATACTTTGTACAATGGTAGGTAATAGTAAAATACCTTGTACAATGGTAGGTAATAGTACAATACCTTGTACAATGGTCGGTAATGGTATGATACCTTGTATAATGGTAGGTAATAGTACAATACCTTGTACAATGGTAGGTAATAATACAATACCTTGTACTATGGTAGGGAATAGTACAATACCTTGTACAATGGTCGGTAATAATACAATACCTTGTACAATGGTAGGTAATGGTACAATACTTTGTACAATGATAGGTAATAGTACAATACCTTGTACAATGATAGGTAATGGTACAATACCATGTACAATGGTTGGTAATAGTAAAATATCTTGTACAATGGAAGGTAATAGTACAATACCTTGTACAATGGTAGGTAATAATACAATACCTTGTACAATGATAGGTAATGGTACAATACCATGTACAATGGTTGGTAATAGTAAAATATCTTGTACAATGGAAGGTAATAGTACAATACCTTGTACAATGGTAGGGAATGGTACAATACCTTGTACAATGGTAGGTAATAGTAAAATACCTTGTACAATGGAAGGTAATAGTACAATACCTTGTACAATGGAAGGTAATAGTACAATACCTTGTACAATGGAAGGTAATAGTACAATACCTTGTACAATGGTAGGTAATGGTATGATACTTAGTACAATGGTAGATAATAGTACAAGACCTTGTACAATGATAGGTAATATTACAATACCTTGTACAATGGTAGGTAATAGTACAATACCATGTACAATGGTTGGTAATAATACAATACCTTGTACAATGATAGGTAATATTACAATACCTTGTACAATGGTAGGTAATAGTACAATCCCTTGTACAATGGTAGGTAATAGTACAATCCCTTGTACAATGGTAGGTAATAATACAATACCTCGTACAATGGTAGGTAATAATACAATACCTTGTATAATGGTCGGTAATAGTAAAATATCTTGTACAATGGAAGGTAATAGTACAATACCTTGTACAATGGTATGTAATAGTACAATACCTTGTACAATGGTAGGTAATAATACAATACCTCGTACAATGGTAGGTAATAATACAATACCTTGTTCAATGATAGGTAATAGTACAATACCTTGTACAATGGTAGGGAATGGTACAATACCTTGTACAATGGTAGGTAATAGTACAATCCCTTGTACAATGGTAGGTAATAGTACAATCCCTTGTACAATGGTAGGTAATAATACAATACCTTGTTCAATGATAGGTAATAGTACAATACCTTGTACAATGGTAGGTAATGGTATGATACTTAGTACAATGGTAGATAATAGTACAATACCTTGTACAATGATAGGTAATATTACAATACCTTGTACAAAAGTAGGTAATAATACAATACCTTGTACAATGATAGGTAATGGTATGATACTTAGTACAATGGTAGGTAATGGTACAATACCTTGTACGATGGTCGGTAATAATACAATACCTTGTACAATGGTCTGTAATGGTATGATACTTAGTACAATGATAGGTAATGGTACAATACCTTGTACAATGGTAGGTAATATTACAATACCTTGTACAATGGAAGGAAATAGTACAATACCTTGTACTATGGTAGGTAATGGTATAATACCTTGTACAATGGTCTGTAATGGTGTGATACTTAGTACAATGATAGGTAATATTACAATACCTTGTACAATGGTATGTAATGGTACAATACCTTGTAAAATGGTAGGTAATGGTACAATTCCTTGCACTATGGTAGGTAATGGTCCAATACCTTGTACAATGGTATGTAATGGTACAATACCTTGCGCTATGGTAGGTAATGGTCCAATACCTTGTACAATGGAATGTAATAGTACAATACCTTGTACAATGATAGGTAATAATACAATACTTTGTACAATGGTAGGTTATAGTATTCTATTCTATCAATCTATAGTCTAGTACGTGTATCGAAATTTGATTACACATTTTCCTGGTTCCTGATTCTCTTTACTTAGGACGATAACACAGCAACGTATATAACAGTATAATATATATCACATTATAAAATATATTACTTAACAGCTGTCAATGTTAGTTGCATACAATGTTTAGCATATTTTCTATTTATACAGCACTGTGTAGTTTGAAATATATCTTTATACGTTATACATTTTCTGTTTATCTAGTAATTTCTGCCTTGTTTACCAGTACTATTGAAAATATGAACAAGAACAATCAGTCAAAAACACAAAACGAATATGTCTTCCTGGTGTGATCTCAATATTATCACTATCTGTGTTCATGCTATATGTTAACAGTATCTTAAAGTATGTAATTAACCAGGGCTAATAGTATCACAAATAAATATGATATAATTCAAGTATAAACACCTGGTGATATGGTGATGTGATCAGTTTCTCACCTCAAGAATCTCGTTGAGAAGATCTGCAGATATTGGTGCCACCCCTGTCTTCACAGTCATGCGACTACTGGCCCGATTGACCACGTTGGAGATTGACGGAATGCTGTAGCCTACATTTGGCTCTGTCAGTTTCTGAAGAGCTTGGCTGATGTCTCCCGTCTGGTCTACAAACCATCAGATACATCAATGCCATTTCCTTAAAGCTAAAATCTTTATTGTTGACCAATTAAAAGCAAGGTATACCAAATGATACAAAACCTGTGATATGTAGTAAATGATTATATAGTACCTCGTTACACACATACCTCACTAGCAACGTCATCCTCTCATAATTAACAATATAGTGTCTGTTTGTATTCTTTCCATTAAACCAGAGGCCCAACTAGAGGGCCGGTATAGCTCACCTGGATATTTAAGCAATTATGGCAAAAGATCCTTAATGAAAGCAGTATGACGAAAAAAAGACTTAAGGATAAGGCCAGTCCCCTGGGCCCATCTTGCCAGCATTTGTGTATTCAAAACTTCATGCTAAGCAAATGCATATATTATAATAGGTTTAGGATCTCAAAGGTTTCTAAGTTACGACTCAATGACTAAGTCCCTAGGGTGTGGCCAGACCCCAGGGTCAATTCTAATACCATCAATAACTATATTCATCTGTTTATGCTCAGCAATTTTATAAATGGCTAAAGGGTGGGGAGGATCTCAACAGTTTAAAAAGTTTTGACAATAGAACAAGTCCCTAGGGGTGTGGCAAGACTCCAGAGTCAAATCTAATGTCATTATTGTATCAGTCACTTGTACTTAGCAAATGTATATGGATAAGGGAATGGGAATCTCCACCATTTAAAAATAATGACCAAGTGACTACATGGGTGGGGCCACCCCTGTGTTATTCTGCTAGAATATGTGTACATCTGTATTTGTGTCTTTATACTCCGCAATTGTATATTTGGTTATATGTTAGGAATCTTAATCATTTCCAAGTTAAAACAAGAGATCCCACAGGGGTCTTGGCGCCCACCAGTGGGGTCAGCTCCTCCATTTGTACAATTTTTGAATACTCATCACCTAAGAATGGTTCTTAGAAGGCCAAATTTATTTGACCAAATTTTATAGTCCTGATCCCAGCATGCTTCTCACAAAAATCTCGACCCGATGCTTTTTGGGTTATGAAAAGTTTTTATTTTGAAGTTTTTAACAAATCTGGCCCCTGTGACCTTGAATATTAGTGAAGATTTTCATTTGAACAAACTAATTAACCCTTCATGCCGGCCTGCTTCAGGCAAAATATTATCACCTTAGGTCTTTAATCTATTCAGAAGAAACTTATTCAAAATCTTTTTAAACCATTTAACCTCTGTGAAGTTGAATATTTGATCTGTATGTATCAGACCTACCTGTCTCCTCATCTGTAGTCTCCTGTCTGTATAAGACCTACCGGTCTCCTAATCTGTAGTCTCCTGTCTATATCAGACCTACCTGTCTCCTCATCTGTAGTCTCCTGTCTATATCAGACCTACCTGTCTCCTCATCTGTAAACTCCTGTCTGTATCAGATCTATCTGTCTCCTTGTATGTAGTCTCCTGTCTGTATCAGACCTACCTGTCTCCTCATCTGTGAACTCCTGTCTGTATCAGATCTATCTGTCTCCTTGTATGCAGTCTCCTGTCTGTATCAGACCTACCTGTCTCCTCATCTGTAGTCTCCTGTCTCTATCATACCTACCTGTCTCCTCATCTGTTAACTCTTCTCTGTATCAGATCTACCTGTCTCCTTGTATGTAGTCTCCTGTCTCTATCAGACCTACCTGGCTCCTCATCTGTAGTCTCCTGTCTCTATCAGACCTACCTGGCTCCTCATCTGTGACCACCATATTCCAGAGTAGTTCTTCTGTAGTCTCCTGTCTGTAGCCATGCTTCACAAAGCTCTGTAGGTAATGGCCTACAAAATGATGAAAGAACATTGCCAATTATGATATTATTTTTTATTCATGCCTGCAGTTGTTACAACAAATTACTGAAATCTGTGTTGACATCTCAAGAAACCACATGCACAAACGGTTTAATCTTCACTACATATCAGTGCTTTTACCAAAAATATGACCAGAAAACAAGAGGCCCAGATGGCCTGTATTGCTCACCTTGTTATTCAAGCATTTTTGGCAAAATATTCTCATTGAATATTATACTGAAAATATTTCCAAATATTGGGTCTGTCTCTCAGCAACACCCTTACTTTATTGGGTCCCATCCCTCTGCCCCCAATGGGGAGGGGCACCCATGGCTTGTATGAAAGTGAAATTTAAGAAAGAACTGTAAAAGTTCTTTGTGAGAAATATTGATGACATTAATTGTTTAAAGATAGACAATGAACGACAGATGGATGAAGGACCCTGGCTAAAGGGTGATTACATCAGCCCATCATCACCAGTATGTTGAATATTATTATTACAAAAAGTTAAGTTTAAACTTAATACAAATGACACCTAGGTGGTCACAATTGTCACACTGTGTAGTCAACTGTTATTGCATACCTAGTAAGCAATTAGGGTCATCTGACATGCCGATTTTTACTGACCACTGAGGAGCCTGCAGTGGGTCAAGGTCACTGAAAAATAAATAAAAAAACAACTGTCAAAATACTAATCCTAACAAGGAGGGACCTAATGAACATATTATATGATTCTTATTACAACTACAATCACAAGGCATTGCTAACTGTACAGGAGAAGGTCTGAGCTCATTTCCATTTCAGTAAATTTTGTCAACTAGCAAAAGTATTGTGACCATTGATGACATGGGTGGATGAAATTTTTCATTGGTCATATAATACACAGAAAGCCAAATAAAGGTGAGCAGGTCTCATCAACATTGCCAGTGACCCGGGTCTGAACAGGATCATATAACAAGGTGAGCAGGTCTCATCAACATCGCCAATGACCTGGGTCTGAACAGGACCATGTAACAAGGCTGAACAGTGTTGTACATGTGTCAAGAGAATTTTTTTCAACCATCACAGAGGGGGATCCATTAATTATCAAAGAGCTTCCTCACACGAGATCCCAGAGGGATCTTGGCCCCAACCATCCTAAGATCTTCATCACTTTTATGTCAGTTTGATCTTTTTCCTTCATTTCTTTATCTACTATTGGATTGATAGTCTTGTCAGAAGTAAATGCATTTTGTAGTAATGATCAAACTTTTTATAATGCTGGATTTGACAGTTTCCTTTCAAAGTGAGGTCATATCTCAAAATCCAAGATGACCGTCTGATGGCCATCTTCTTTTTCCAGTCGGTCCCAAATACATGCACAACTAGGAACCAAGGGGAACTTTCATATGAAATTTGAGAAAGAACTGTCACGATGACTCCCAAAAGGAAACATGCATAAAAAAGAACAAAGGAAAACCTTCATATGAAATTAAAGAAAGATCTGTCAAGTACTTTTTGAGAAGTAGTAATAACAAATTCTTACTCTTTAAATCCAAAATGTCTGCCTGGTGGCCAAAGGTAAGGTCATAGGTCACAGTGACCGAATTATTGCACTCCGCCACCCCAAGATGTCTTTGTACACCAAATCTGGTTACTCCAGGTGAAAAAGTATAGAAGATATGTCATGGACAAACTTCTTGGACGTAAGGATGACGGACGGACAGAGTGCAAACCTTTAGTCCCCCCTGGGAACCGGTGGGAACTAATAAAGATGGCTGCTTAGCAGCCATTTTGTTTTAGTGTCCTGTTGAAGAAAGCCCCTATGTCTACTGTCTGTGTTCGATGGAATGTTTGATACTGTTCATATCTTCATGTATATGTCCATATTTGTTGTGTTACCTGTTCGGTAATGTCAGTGTTATCCATATTTGGTGTGATGTCAGTGTTATCCATATTTGGTGTGATGTCAGTGTTATCCATATTTGGTGTGTTACCTGTTCAGTAATGTCAGTGTTATCCATATTTGGTGTGTTACCTGTTCGGTAATGTCAGTGTTATCCATATTTGGTGTGATGTGAGTGTTATCCATATTTGGTGTGTTACCTGTTAGGTAATGTCAGTGTTATCCATATTTGTTGTGTTACCTGTTCGGTAATGTCCGTGTTATCCATATTTGGTGTGATGTCAGTCTTATCCATATTTGGTGTGTTACCTGTTCTGTAATGTCAGTGTTATCCATATTTGGTGTGTTACCTGTTCGGTAAGGTCAGTGTTATCCATATTTGGTGATGTCTTGAGTACGTGTCCAGATGTGACTGGTGAGGAAGTCGTACGTTGGTGAGTGAGTTTTAAATAAAACACAATTGTATAGTCGTGTAACCGTTCAGATGGACGGAGCTATAACATGTACGTACTGGACTTACTCCAGAGTCCAAACAACTACTATATACACTGACAGGACTGTTAAGTCAATGAAGGTTACAGAAATAGTTTTATTTTACTGCAATATAAAACATATTTTGGGAAAATTCCTTAAATTAGCTCAAACTTTACTTTGGCATATTGCACATTTCAGGTTTTGATTATCTACACCATATCTTCAAGTACATGTGTCTATCTCTTAATCAGGGTAATAAATAACTGCACACCATGCAGAACGACTTGATTTTCCTTTATTGCTGTGACTCACAACAAGGGACCAAGGGGCACCTTTCTAAGAAATTTGAGAAAGATGTGTTCAGCACTTGTTGAGTACTATGGATAATAAGAACTGTTTAAGGACGGATGGACAATGGACCATAGACTACAGGAAATTTGAGTAGTCCACCTGATGATCTGATGATGGTCGGCTAAAAATAACAGTAGTGGAAGATCAACTTAGAGGTATTCAAGTAGAATGTTCTCAGAAACTATTGAGGTGGTGGATAAAGAGACAAATTACATAATTTAGTTTTATATCACAATGGACAACCAAAGGAGGCTCAGTGAGTTCCTTCACAGACAGTGTTGACCGCAAATAAGCCCCCATCCCTAGTGAAAAAACATATCTATGTAATGCTAGCTTTACAAACTGTAGAGTACGTTACCTGTAATTCTGGTTCTCAACGATCATATCCTCAGATAGACTGGGCCAGGTGCAGGCAAGTCGAAGTTCACTGTATAAACAGAAAATGTATAAGTCTATCTTTGTTTGTGACTGGAACACTGGCAGCCTGTCATTAGGGGCCCCACCATGTGCCTGAGACTGTTTACCTTCCACATCCCAATCTTTTTTCAGTAATAGTGAACTTGACTCTAGAACCTTTTTAAACCCTTTTGAACATCTACATATCAGTGTATCACCATGTGAAATTGCCAAAAGTTTAGTCTTTTGTATTCTGAGGTAAATACTGTACCC
Organism: Mizuhopecten yessoensis; assembly: GCF_002113885.1. Lineage (NCBI taxonomy): Eukaryota > Metazoa > Mollusca > Bivalvia > Pectinida > Pectinidae > Mizuhopecten > Mizuhopecten yessoensis. Next base: position 70,637 of record NW_018403880.1, on the reverse strand, counting down.
TATGGTCCATTTTTAGTAACAGTGACCTTGACCTTAAAAACATTTTAAATTTGTTTTGCACATTCATATATCAGTATATCACATTATAAGGCACCCCCATCTCTGAGAGGAAGACATTGAACATTACCATAGACTTGTGGCATTGTCATTAGAGGCATTAGAAGAATAACATCTTGGTGATTTATGATGATGATGATGATGAATAACTTTATGGTTCAACACAAATGCAAAAACATTCTCCATTACTGTAAGGATATCGGAAAGGTTTTAAATTTTTTGCCTTTTTTACTTTCCATAATGAGGGCAACTTATTATTACTGTAAATATTAGCATGCAGCATACTAAACCTAGTTATAACATGTGACAGATCAAGTTAACAATAATGAATATTGACTGAGAAAGTATACAACTTACCTCACTTGATATTTACTTGCTAAGTAAGTATATAACTAACCTCACTAGATCTTCACTTGCTGAGTAAGTTTACAACTAACCTCACTTGATATTTGCTTGCTGAGTAAGTTTACAACTAACCTCACTAGATCTTCACTTACTGAGTAAGTTACAACTAACCTCACTTGATATTTACTGGCTGAGTAAGTTTACAACTTACCTCATTAGATCTTCACTTGATGAGTAAGTTTACAGCTCACCTCACTAGATCTTCACTTGCTGAGTAAGTTTACAACTAACCTCATTAGATCTTCACTTGATGAGTAAGTTTACAGCTAACCTCACTAGATCTTCACTTGCTGAGTAAGTTTACAACTAACCTCACTAGATCTTCACTTACTGAGTAAGTTTACTACTAACCTCACTTGATATGTACTGGCTGAGTAAGTTTACAATTAACCTCACTAGAACTTCACTTAGTGAGTGAGTTTACAACTAACCTCACTTGATATTTACTGGCTGAGTAAGTTTACAACTAACCTCACTAGATCTTCACTTGATGAGTAAGTTTACAACTAACCTCACTAGATCTTCACTTGCTGAGTAAGTTTACAACTAACCTCACTAGATCTTCACTTACTGAGTAAGTTTACTACTAACCTCACTTGATATGTACTGGCTGAGTAAGTTTACAATTAACCTCACTAGAACTTCACTTAGTGAGCGAGTTTACAACTAACCTCACTTGATATTTACTGCTTAGTAAGTTTACAACTAACCTCACTAGATCTTCACTTACTGAGTAAGTTTACTACTAACCTCACTTGATATGTACTGGCTGAGTAAGTTTACAATTAACCTCACTAGAACTTCACTTAGGGAGTGAGTTTACAACTAACCTCACTTGATATTTACTGCTTAGTAAGTTTACAACTAACCTCACTAGATCTTCACTTACTGAGTAAGTTTACTACTAACCTCACTTGATATGTACTGGCTGAGTAAGTTTACAATTAACCTCACTAGAACTTCACTTAGGGAGTGAGTTTACAACTAACCTCACTTGATATTTACTGCTTAGTAAGTTTACAACTAACCTCACTAGATCTTCACTCGCTGAGTAAGTTTACAACTAACCAAACTTGATATTCACTTGTGGAGTAATTTCACAACTAACCTCAATTGATATTCAATTAATGAGTAAGTTTACAACTAACCTCACTTGATATTCACTTGCTGCGTTAGTTTACACCTTAATATCTCACAATTAAGATCCTCATTTGCTAAGTAAGTTTATAACTTACCTCACTGGATCTTCACTTGCTCCAAATGGCAGAGTACTGAATGACGTACACCCAATCTCATCCTCCATCAGAGAAGACAAATCTAAGGACACAATTACAGTAGGCAGAATGTACCATATTAAAACAGCATTAATTTGCATTTTGGTTTAAAAGCATAAAATCTTAAAACTATGGTTCAGATAAATCCTTATATCAGTGTATCAGTATATTTGTACTATATCTGTGTGTCAGTCATACACTGTCTGAAGACCTGTACTATATCTGTGTGTCAGTCACACACTGTCTGGAGACCTGTGATATGTCTGTGTGTCAGTCACACTCTGTCTGGAAACCTGTACTATATATCTGTGTGTCAGTCACACACTGTCTGGAGACCGGTACTATATCTGTGTGTCAGTCACACACTGTCTGTAGACCTGTACTATATCTGTGTGTCAATCATACACTGTCTGGAGACCGGTACTATATCTGTGTGTCAGTCACACACTGTCTGGAGACCGGTACTATATCTGTGTGTCAGTCACACACTGTCTGGAGACCTGTACTATATCTGTGTGTCAGTCACACACTGTCTGGAGACCTGTACTATATCTGTGTGTCAGTCACACACTGTCTGGAGACCTGTACTATATCTGTGTGTCAGTCACACACTGTCTGGAGACCTGTACTATATCTGTGTGTCAGTCACACACTGTCTGGAGACCTGTACTATATCTGTGTGTCAGTCACACACTGTCTGGAGACCTGTACTATATCTGTGTGTCAGTCACACACTGTCTGGAGACCTGTACTATATCTGTGTGTCAGTCACACACTGTCTGGAGACCTGTACTATATCTGTGTGTCAGTCACACACTGTCTGGAGACCTGTACTATATCTGTGTGTCAGTCACACACTGTCTGGAGACCTGTACTATATCTGTGTGTCAGTCACACACTGTCTGGAGACCTGTACTATATCTGTGTGTCAGTCACACACTGTCTGGAGACCTGTACTATATCTGTGTGTCAGTCACACACTGTCTGGAGACCTGTACTATATCTGTGTGTCAGTCACACACTGTCTGGAGACCTGTACTATATCTGTGTGTCAGTCACACACTGTCTGGAGACCTGTACTATATCTGTGTGTCAGTCACACACTGTCTGGAGACCTGTACTATATCTGTGTGTCAATCACACACTGTCTGGAGACCTGTACTATATCTGTGTGTCAGTCACACACTGTCTGGAGACCTGTACTATATCTGTGTGTCAGTCACACACTGTCTGGAGACCTGTACTATATCTGTGTGTCAGTCACACACTGTCTGGAGACCTGTACTATATCTGTGTGTCAGTCACACACTGTCTGGAGACCTGTACTATATCTGTGTGTCAGTCACACACTGTCTGGAGACCTGTACTATATCTGTGTGTCAGTCACACACTGTCTGGAGACCTGTACTATATCTGTGTGTCAGTCACACACTGTCTGGAGACCTGTACTATATCTGTGTGTCAGTCACACACTGTCTGGAGACCTGTACTATATCTGTGTGTCAGTCACACACTGTCTGGAGACCTGTACTATATCTGTGTGTCAGTCACACACTGTCTGGAGACCTGTACTATATCTGTGTGTCAGTCACACACTGTCTGGAGACCTGTACTATATCTGTGTGTCAGTCACACACTGTCTGGAGACCTGTACTATATCTGTGTGTCAGTCACACACTGTCTGGAGACCTGTACTATATCTGTGTGTCAGTCACACACTGTCTGGAGACCTGTACTATATCTGTGTGTCAGTCACACACTGTCTGGAGACCTGTACTATATCTGTGTGTCAGTCACACACTGTCTGGAGACCTGTACTATATCTGTGTGTCAGTCACACACTGTCTGGAGACCTGTACTATATCTGTGTGTCAGTCACACACTGTCTGGAGACCTGTACTATATCTGTGTGTCAGTCACACACTGTCTGGAGACCTGTACTATATCTGTGTGTCAGTCACACACTGTCTGGAGACCTGTACTATATCTGTGTGTCAGTCACACACTGTCTGGAGACCTGTACTATATCTGTGTGTCAGTCACACACTGTCTGGAGACCTGTACTATATCTGTGTGTCAGTCACACACTGTCTGGAGACCTGTACTATATCTGTGTGTCAGTCACACACTGTCTGGAGACCTGTACTATATCTGTGTGTCAGTCACACACTGTCTGGAGACCTGTACTATATCTGTGTGTCAGTCACACACTGTCTGGAGACCTGTACTATATCTGTGTGTCAGTCACACACTGTCTGGAGACCTGTACTATATCTGTGTGTCAGTCACACACTGTCTGGAGACCTGTACTATATCTGTGTGTCAGTCACACACTGTCTGGAGACCTGTACTATATCTGTGTGTCAATCACACACTGTCTGGAGACCTGTACTATATCTGTGTGTCAGTCACACACTGTCTGGAGACCTGTACTATATCTGTGTGTCAGTCACACACTGTCTGGAGACCTGTACTATATATATGTGTGTCAGTCATACACTGTCTGTAGATCTGCACTATATCTGTGTGTCAGTCACACACTGTCTGGAGACCTGTACTATATCTTTGTGTCAGTCACACACTGTCTGGAGACCTGTACTATATCTGTGTGTCAGTCACACTCTGTCTGGAGACCTGTGATATGTCTGTGTCAGTAGCACCCTGTCTGAGAACATTTGAGAACATATGTAGCGTTATCTTCACCAGGTGCCTTCACCCACCTTAATCAAGGTCACTTTGAAAGATAAAAGTTAATGAGGAATTTAGGGCATAACTCCACCAAAAATGCACATAAACTTATATTGGTATGCAATATGTGTATAACGGGAGTCTAAAAAGCGCATTTTGACCTTGAATGTCATTCTAAGTCATCATTTAAACAGCCCTAGGAAGCCCTTCATCCCAGTATGTCACTGGCAGAATATTCTTACCCTGGGCCTTTAGATTATTCAGAAGTTGTTTAAAGATTTGACTAAATTTGACCCTTGTGAACTTGCAAATGGGTGAAGGTAGTGCATTTGAACAAACTATTTAATCCCTGTGACCTTGAATATATGTCAAGGTCATTAATTTGAACAAACTTGGAAGCCCTTCATCCCAGCATGTTACTTGCCAAATATCATCATCCTATGTTTCTTGGTTATAAAGTCTGTTCAACTTAATGTCCTTGTTTGACTTTCAAGGTCACATGTGTCACATGTTTAAATCCTTTGATATATTCTTTTGAATCAAACACTGGTATTTTGCATGTAGCTGTATTTTAGTCCACTTTTAAGATTACAAAGATTAATACCAGGTGAGCGATTCAGGCCCACTGGACCTCTTGTTTTATAAAAGTTTCTAAAGTATGGATTTCTTTTCATAATTGATATATCAGAGCTATAACAATGTCAGAGAAAGTTTCTCATACATATATTCATGTATTTACAGTTTTTGGCAGTTGCAGGGGGATCCTTAGCTGATTCACAAATATGTCACTATGGGATTATCTTTCTTATTTACATTTTTTCAAATTGTGTTAAAAGGTTTAATTACAGTAAAATTTAACACAACATTCCCATTTTATGATATAGGAATCTTTATGCTATTCTCACTTCACACAAGTCACCAAAGATTTAAAGATTTCAGTAGGATGATTCAATATTATGCTTTTGGTTGACATATGAAAAATATATGTTACATACCCAAAGATGACCTTAATTCACTCCAAGGTATGACCTCTCTCACATAATACATAACCCCAATTTAAAACCGAATTCATGATCAATTTATTCATTTAAATTAATTAATTCTTGAAATATCTTTGACAATCTCTACATAAATGCTATATTTGTTAATAAAACATTATGAAATACAGACTATATATGTACATTTCCAAATAACAACGATGTGTAATTACCTAAATGTCAAATAACAACGATGTGTAATTACCTCAATGTCAAATAACAACGATGTGTAATTACCTAAATGTCAAATAACAAAGATGTGTAATTACCTAAATGTCAAATAACAACAATGTGTAATTACCTAAATGTCAAATAACGATGTGTAATTACCTAAATGTCAAATAACGATGTGTAATTACCTAAATGTCAAATAACAACAATGTGTAATTACCAAAATGTCAAATAACAGCGATGTGTAATTACCTAAATGTCAAATAACAACGATGTGTAATTACCTAAATGTCAAATATAATGACCCTGAAAGTCATTAACTCTTAATGATATGCAATATAACTGTACAGCAAAACAATACATTTCCCTTGTGACCCCTGTGCTACCCATTGCTATCCTGGGCACAATAATCAATCTTTAAGATTAATCAACAGATAAGATTAGTAATTAGTATGCAATAATAATATATAATGCATGTCTCAAACTATAAACTGATCAGCAAACACAAGACCATGGACACACTATATTCCTCATGCACAACTGCCTACATCATCAAAAATCAGTGATATAGCTAAAGTCCAAAGAAAAGTGACAGAAAATGAGAAGAACAGTTGTTTCAATAAAACTCATGTTAGCTGAAGTTAAAGGTAAGTACAAACACTCCAGACAATAAGTATGATAAAGCAGCATAACTAGGCTAAAACTAAAACAGACATGTCAGCCCTGTACATTATGAAGTAGTTTTTTTAGTAACAGGTGACATCCTTTAAAAAGTGTTTAGCTTCAATAATGATCAACACAACAAGTACTTGGATGTGGAGCGGTGAATAATCTCAATACACATCCAGAACCGTCAAACAGGGGTTTTGTTAATTTCACAAACTGAATCACCATAGAATTATGCATATAACCTTACTGATACATGAAAACCACAAAACGAGTAGTATAAACATAAAAATAAACAGACAACACTCTCCTAGCTCTCTCACAGTAGATGTCAATCCATGGCCAGAAGCAGACGTCTCCTAACACACTCAAGGAAAATTGATGATATAAAAGTGACATATGTAGGAAATATATGGACAAGATCCCAACCTATAGACAGACAAGATCTACAGGCTCCTAAACTATAGACAGACAATATATACAGGCTCCTAAACTATAGACAGACAAGATCTACAGGCTCCTAAACTATAGACATACAAGATCTACAGGCTCCTATAAACTATAGACAGACAAAATCTACATATCCAGGCTCCTAAACCGTAGACAGACAAGATCGACAGGCTCCTAAACTATAGACAGACAAGATCTACAGGCTCCTATAAACTATAGACAGACAAGATCTACATATACAGGCTCCTAAACTATAGACAGACAATATAAACAGGCTCCTAAACCTTAGACAGACAAGATCTACAGGCTCTTAAACTATAGACAGACAAGATCTACAGGCTCCTAAGCCGTAGACAGACAAGATCTACAGGCTCCTAAACCATAGACAGACAAGATCTACAGGCTCCTAAGCCGTAGACAGACAAGATCTACAGGCTCCTAAGCCGTAGACAGACAAGATCTACAGGCTCCTAAGCCGTAGACAGACAAGATCTACAGGCTCCTAAACTAAAGACAAACAAGATCTACATATACAGGCTCCTAAACTATAGACAAACAATATAAACAGGCTCCTAAACCTTAGACAGACAAGATCTACAGGCTCCTAAAATATAGACAGACAAGATCTACAGGCTCCTAAACTAAAGACAAACAAGATCTACATATACAGGCTCCTAAACTATAGACAGACAATATATACAGGCTCCTAAACTATAGACAGACAATATAAACAGGCTCCTAAACTATAGACAGACAAGACCTACAGGCTCTTAAACTATAGACAGACAAGCTCTACAGGCTCCTAAACTATAGACAGACAAGATCTACAGGCTTATTAACCCAAGGATTCCTCAAACCAAATATGGAACAAATCGTTTCATTCCTACAGAAGAAAAAGGATTTTAAAGAATTTGCTATATTTCCCCTTTTGGGGTCAGCCCCCAGGGGGGGGGGGGCCAGACCCACCATTTATACTATGACTAGTAGCGATTTTTAGGAAAAGTTGACAGTGGGATGGACGCTGCGTCATGGCATAAGCTCACTTGTCCTTCGGGCAGGTGAGCTAAAAACTGGGATCAAAAAGTATATTTTACTCAAGGTAATGTTTACTATGGTATATCACATTTTGCAATGAAAAAAAATTGCTGACATTTGGCCTATTATAATACAATGAGAACCCCTTAAAAGCAACTCATCAATTAGCAGATACAAAAGACAACAAGCAATCACTAACAATATCAAACACATTAATTACAAAACAATACAAATTGACTGCAAAAAAGAAGCCTGTTGATTAAGTGCAAAAAGAGCAGAATTTAATGGCATGAATAAAAAAGCTATTTTTGGTCTTCTTGCACAGACAATTGCAATCAAATGTTTTTGTTTTTTTAATTACAAATGAAATAGCTTCAAGACACAGAACAAGAGTATTTCAATCAATTTCAACAAAGTTATCTCTTTATCATTCAGAGCGTAAAATACTACATATAAAACCAAAAGCGTTTTGTTTCCACACCGACAGAACAGAGATGGTTAGGTTTTTATGAGTAAAAACTGCCCGAAATTTGACCATGAAATTAAGCACTTTTCATTTTGATAGTTCTATCCAATATCAATGAGCTTTTAATTAATCTTAACTTTTCATATTCCGACAGCTTATACCTGAGCATTTGTGACAATTATTATAAAGGACACCATGGATTCTGACAGTGTGTGGATTTAAAGTCAACTGTGTAAAGTTTAAGCAGAAACTCCTAACCGTGCAGGTTAACACACCATCCTGAACTTTGTTAACTAGTACTGCAGGTAAACACACCATCCTGAACTTTGTTAACCAGTACTGCAGGTTAACACACCAACCTGAACTTTGTTAACTAGTACTGCAGGTAAACACACTGTCCTGAACTTTGTTAACTAGTAGTGCAGGTTAACACACCATCCTAAACTTTGTTACCTAGTACTGCAGGTTAACACACCAACCTGAACTTTGTTAACTAGTACTGCAGGTTAACGCACCATCCTGAACTCTGTTTACTAGTACTGCAGGTTAACACCCCATCCTAAACTTTGTTAACTAGTACTGCAGGTTAACACACCATCCTGAGCTTTGTCAACTAGTACTGCAGGTTAACACACCATCCTAAACTTTGTTAACTAGTACTGCAGGTTAACACACCATCCTGAACTCTGTTTACTAGTACTGCAGGTTAACACACCATCCTGAACTTTGTTAACTAGTACTGCAGGTAAACACACTGTCCTGAACTTTGTTAACTAGTACTGCAGGTTAACACACCATCCTAAACTTTGTTAACTAGTACTGCAGGTAAACACACCATCCTGAACTTTGTTAACTAGTACTGCAGGTTGACACACAGTCCTGAACTCTGTTAACTAGTACTGCAGGTTAACACACCATCCTGAACTTTGTTAACTAGTACTGCAGGTTCACACACCATCCTGAACTTTGTTAACTAGTACTGCAGGTAAACCCACTGTCCTGAACTTTGTTAACTAGTACTGCAGGTTAACACACCATCCTGAATTTTGTTAACTAGTACTGCTGGTGCAATTGCAGCATGCAGCATAATTGCAAGAGAAAGGAAATTCTTACATACCACTTCCACTACAGTCGCCCACTAGTGGAAAGGAGACAACTCAGTTTAAAAGTAGAATAAAGGAAGGGATTACAAACAGTTTGGTTTGACATCACAATAAACACACAAATCAATGTATTTGAATAGTTGTCATTTTAAAATCTGTTTGGGGCTTTTGATTTACAGACCCAACCCAATAAATATCAACACTTATTACATAAGAAACCCACTAATCTGAGTTGTTGAATGATTCAACTTCTAAATGTTAAAGTTTATTCAAGTCAAGTGTTGAATCATAAGACAAAAGATCTGTGAAGTATCTTAGTGCCCAACATCATATTATCTTAATAGGTTTTCAGGAGATACATCTTCTCTCTCAATTTCTCTTATCTGTTGGATTGAGTCATGAGAACAGTAAATGTACCTTGAGGTTACTTTTGTGTTAGATTGAGACATGTTAACAGTAAATGTACCTTGAGGTAACTTTTGTGTTGGATTGAGGCATGAGAACAGTAAATGTACCTGGAAGTATTTTTTGTGTTAGATTGAGTCATGAGAACAGTAAATGTACCTTGATGTTACTTTTGTGTTAGATTGAGACATGTTAACAGTAAATGTACCTTGAGGTAACTTTTGTGTTGGATTGAGACATGAAAATAGTAAATGTACCTTGATGTTACTTTTGTGTTGGATTGAGGCATGAGAACAGTAAATGTACCTTGAGGTAACTTTTGTGTTAGATGGAGTCATGTTAACAGTAAATGTACCATGAGGTAACTTTTGTGTTAGATTGAATAATGAGAACAGTAAATGTACCTTGAGGTAACTTTTGTGTTAGATTAAGTCATGTTAACAGTAAATGTACATTGAGGTAACTTTTGTGTTGGATTGATTCATGTTAACAGTAAATGTACCATGAGGTAACTTTTGTGTTAGATTAAGTCATGTTAACAGTAAATGTACATTGAGGTAACTTTTGTGTTGGATTGATTCATGTTAACAGTAAATGTACATTGAGGTAACTTTTGTGTTGGATTGATTCATGTTAACAGTAAATGTACCTTGATGTTACGTTTATGTTAGATTAAGTCATGAGAGCAGTAAATGTACCTTGAAGTATTTTTTGTGTTAGACTGAGTCATGGGAACAGTAAATGTACCTTGAGTTAACTTTTGTGTTAGATTGAGTCATGAGAACAGGAAATGTACCTTGAAGTAACTTTTGTGTTAGACTGAGTCATGGGAACAGTAAATGTACCTTGAGGTAACTTGTGTGTTAGATTTAGTCATGTTAACAGTTAATGTACCTTGATGTTACTTTCGTGTTGGATTGAGTCATCAACACAGTAAATGTGATAATCAAGGGAGACTTACATAAGAAATAAAGGGGAGATCAAATGAGACTTACATAAGAAATGAGGGGAAGATCAAGGGAGATCTACATAAGAAATAAAGGGAAGATCAAGGGGGACCGACATAAGAAATGAGGGGAAGATCAAGGGAGATCTTCATAAGAAATGAGGGGAAGATCAAGGGAGATCTACATAAGAAATAAAGGGAAGATCAAGGGGGACCGACATAAGAAATGAGGGGAAGATCAAGGGAGATCTTCATAAGAAATGAGGGGAAGATCAAGGGAGATCTTCATAAGAAATGAGGGGAAGATCAAGGGAGATCTTCATAAGAAATGAGGGGAAGATCAAGGGAGACCTACATAAGAAATGAGGGGAAGATCAAGGGAGATCTTCATAAGAAATGAGGGGAAGATCAAGGGAGATCTTCATAAGAAATGAGGGGAAGATCAAGGGAGATCTACATAAGAAATAAAGGGAAGATCAAGGGGGACCGACATAAGAAATGAGGGGAAGATCAAGGGAGATCTACATAAGAAATAAAGGGAAGATCAAGGGGGACCGACATAAGAAATGAGGGGAAGATCAAGGGACATTTACTGTTCTCATGACTAAATCTAACACAAAAAATACTTCCAGGTACATTTACTGTTCTCATGACTCAATCTAACCCAAAAAATACTTCCAGGTACATTTACTGTTCTCATGCCTCAATCCAACACAAAAGTTACCTCAAGGCACATTTACTGTTCTCATGACTCAAACTAACACAAAAAATACCTCAAGGTACATTGACGGTTCTCATGACTCAGTCTAACACAAAAGTTACCTCAAGGTACATCCCTCATTTCTTATGTAAGTCTCATTTGATCTCCCCTTTATTTCTTATGTAAGTCTCCCTTGATTATCACATTTACTGTGTTGATGACTCAATCCAACACGAAAGTAACATCAAGGTACATTAACTGTTAACATGACTCAATCTAACACAAAAGTAACATCAAGGTACAGTAACTGTTCTCATGTCTCAATCCAACCCAAAAGTTACCTCAAGGTACATCCCTCATTTCTTATGTAAGTCTCATTTGATCTCCCCTTTATTTCTTATGTAAGTCTCCCTTGATTATCACATTTACTGTGTTCATGACTCAATCCAACACGAAAGTAACATCAAGGTACATTAACTGTTAACATGACTCAATCTAACATAAAAGTTACCTCAAGGAACATTGACTGTTAACATGACTCAATCTAACACACGGATTGAGTCATGAGAACAGTAAATGTACCTTGATGTTACTTTTATGTTAGATTAAGTCATGAGAACAGTAAATGTACCTTGAAGTAACTTTTGTGTTAGACTGAGTCATGAGAACAGTAAATGTACCTTGAGGTATTTTTTGTGTTAGATTGAGTCATGAGAACAGTAAATGTACCTTGATGTTACTTTTGTGTTGGATTGAGTCATGAAGATAGTAAATGTACCTTGAGGTAACTTTTGTGTTAGATTGAGTCATAAGAACAGTAAATGTACCTTGAAGTAACTTTTGTGTTAGATTGAGTCATGTTAACAGTAAATGTACCTTGAGGTAACTTTTGTGTTGGATTGAGTCATGTTAACAGTAAATGTACCTTGATGTTACTTTCGTGTTGGATTGAGTCATGAACACAGTAAATGTGATAATCAAGGGAGACTTACATAAGAAATAAAGGGAATATCAAATGAGACTTACATAAGAAATGAGGGGAAGATCAAGGGAGATCTTCATAAGAAATGAGGGGAAGATCAAGGGAGACCTACATAAGAAATGAGGGGAAGATCAAGGGAGATCTACATAAGAAATAAAGGGAAGATCAAGGGGGACCTACATAAGAAATGAGGGGAAGATCAATTGAGACTTACATAAGAAATGAGGGGAAGATCAAGGGAGACTTGCATAAGAAATAAGGGGAAGATCAAGGGGGACCTACATAAGAAATGACGGGAAGATCAAGGGAGACTTACATAAGAAATGAGGGGAAGATCAAGGGAGACCTACATAAGAAATGAGGGGAAGATCAAGGGAGATCTTCATAAGAAATAAAGGGAAGATCAATTGAGACTTACATAAGAAATGAGGGGAAGATCAAGGGAGACTTGCATAAGAAATTAGGGGAAGATCAAGGGAGATCTACATAAGAAATAAAGGGAAGATCAATTGAGACTTACATAAGAAATGAGGGGAAGATCAAGGGAGACTTGCATAAGAAATAAGGGGAAGATCAAGGGGGACCTACATAAGAAATGAGGGGAAGATCAAGGGAGACCTACACAAGAAATGTAGGGAAGATCAAAGGAGACCTACATAAGAAATGAGGGGAAGATCAAGGGAGACCTACATAAGAAAACACAAAAAGAAATGAAGAAAACTAGATTCAATAAGATTATGAAAACTTTACTCCTGAATATGTTCCTAAAATTAATAGTTACCAGGTGGTTCTTGTGGCCAAGGGGAATTGACCCATTCCTGGAGGAAGTAGGTAAATCTCACTGCTACAGTGACCTTTGGCCTTGGGGTTACTTGTGTTGCCTACAATAAGAATATAAGCATGACATCAATAAAACAAGAGGCCCAGAGGGCTTGTATTGCTCACCTGGATATCTAAGCAATCATGGCAAAATATTCTCCAAATGAGATCCAATGGAATAGGCCAGACCCCAAGGCCAATCCTTGTAGCATATCTGTATTTAATTTTCCATGCCCAGCAATTTTATATATGGTTATGGGGTGGGAATCATAACTGTTTCCAAGCTGCGACTCAGAAACTAGGTCCATAGGTTGTGGCCATCCCCAGGATCAATTCTAATATCATGACTGCATTTGTCTCTTTATGCCCAGCATTTGTATATATAGTTTCGGGGAGGGGATCTCAACCATTTTAAAGTTATGACCAAGGGACTATATTTCCAAGGGTGGGGCAAGACCCTAGAGCCATCCTGGAAGCAACTGTGCATTCTTCTCTTCATACTCAGCAATTGTATATATGGTTATACGGTGGGGATCTCAACCATTTCCAAGTAATAAACTTGTTTTGGCCCCACCTCTTAGCCCGGGAGGTCAGCAACAAAATTTGTACAATTTTAAATCCCTCCCTCCCATGAATGCTTCCAACCAATTATGGTCAATATCCATGTCCGGGTTCTACAGAAGAAGCCGTTTATAGCAATATAGCCAAATTGACCCCTTTTGGCCCCGTCCCTCAACTCCCTGGGGGGTCAGCTCCACCATTTGTACAATTTTGAATACCCAATGCCTAGGGATGCTTTCAGTCAAATATGGTTGATATCCATCTCTTAGTTCAAGAAAAGAAGTTGCTTAAAGCAATATAGCCATAAAACCTTTTTGGCCCCGCCCCTCAGCCCCCTGGGGGGTCAGCCCTACCATTTGAACAACTTTGAATCCCCAACACCTAAGGATGCTTCCAGTCAAATTTAGTTAAATTCAAATCAGTGGTTAAAAAGAGGAAGTTGTTTAAAGAAGTTGTTGACATACGGACGACAGACGACGGGGTATGGCATAATTATAAGCTCACCTTCATACCACTGGAACATATACTGATGGTGATATAATGTAACTAGAGATTTGTTTTTGTGAACAGAAACATATGTCTCCCCTTTCACGGTTTAAAAGTAACAGCCCAAACAAGATATTCCTGTAAACTTTGCACTTATTTGACCTTTGACCTTAAGGTCTTTTACACATATTTATATGAAAGATCCCCAAAGACCTCAAAACTAAAAAAAAAATTATCATGCCTTGACTGTAAACTAAGACCAGGAGGGAATGTATGTGTGCGTCCCATTTCCTTGAAAATTTGAACACAGGCCGTTTTTCTGGGGTTTTTTCCAGATATTTAAAGACAAACTTTATATTGCAACTTCTATAAAAACAAGAGGTATCACTCACCTGGTTTTATATTTAAATCATTACAATTGAATGCATTAGTACATCTTTATATGAAATTTCCTCAAATCCAGACAAGATCTATGTTCTAACCCAACTGGGACCACAATATCTGACTTTCAACTAATCAGCGGCCTCCATTGAGTTGCCATGTTAACAGATTTTGAAATAAGTAATATGTCATATTACAGGGTGTAATTAGACAATACTTTAATTTTCTATTAAAATTCAACTATATGCTTTTATAAATCTAGAAACCAATTTTCAACAATTTATGAAAACTACACCATAGAATATGATAATCTAGCTGTACCATTTCTTAGGACCACAGGGGTCACATCAACCTCATTCAATTAAGAATTGTTCTTCCTCAATAATGTTTTTGACGAAATTTTGTACAATCCACTCAGGCAATTAGGGGGTATAAGCATCTTAAAGCAAAATATTAAATAATTTTCCTCTTTGGGACCCGGTCTTCCTAGCCCCAGGAGTCGAACCAGTCTCATTTATTTAGGAAATAATTGCCCTTCCCCAATGAAGTTTCAGAGCAAATTTGGTTGAAATCTTTTCTAACGTTAAGAAGGAGATACTTTTTAAAGCAAATTTAGCTAAGGTCCCCTTCAGGGCCCCTCCCCTGGCCTCAGGGGGCAAACCAACCTCATTTTTTTAAGAAATGATTGCCCTCCCCTAGTGATGCTTCCGACTAAATTTGGTTGAAATCCTCTCTGGCGTTAAACAGGAGATGCGTTTTAAAGCAAATTTAGCTAAGTTCCCCTTCAGGGCCCCACCCCCCTGGCCACAGGGGTCGAACCAACCTTATTTATTTAAGAATTGATTGCCCTCCCCTAGTGATGCTTCAGACTAAATTTGGTTGAAATCCTCTCTGGCATTTAGGAGGTTTTAAAGAAAAAGTTGACGATGATAACGGACGCTGCGCCATGGCATAATCTCACCAGGTGAGCTAACAAACAAATTTGTGGAGTTTATATCCCCCACTTGCAGGACATAGGTTATAATTAACATTATTGAGGTTCTGAGACATAATATATAGCCTGAAACTTGAAGAAAAAAAAGCTATACCTCATTGATAATCCCTAAATATCCACAAATCACATCGGTTGTCAAACTTAGCATGAGTCGGATGTGCATACGGAATTTGGTTGAAACATCTTAACAATATCTCAGCAATAATCACATGAAAACCAAAGAGTGCCCGAGATGGGTGGAAAGACAGAGAAACACAAACAATGTTATCAAGTTTGATGGAATTTGGCTAATATTTGCCAGATTTATAAAGCGGAAACTGCAGATAATAATGTTTCCCCTTAATCAAGGGGACATAACTCTGCCAATTGGAGTTTGATTAAAGTAATTGTCAATTTTGGTCAAGCCCTTAATGCTTTGAACCCTATTACTAAGTTTGAAGACAAGCGAATAATATTTGCGAGAGTTAATGAACAGAAACAGCAGATAATGTTGTTTTTCGTGATTCAAGGGGCCATAACTCTGCCAAATAGGGTCCGCTGAAAGTGGTCATCGAACTTGGCTGAATCCTTATGGCATTTAACCCTGTGACCAAGTTTGAAAAAAATCAGTTTACATTTGTTGTAGTTATTGCACATAAACGAAATGCAGCAGATAATTACGTTTTTCGTTATTCAAGGGGCCATAACTCCGCCAAATGGGGTCAGCTGAAAGTGGTCATCGCACTTGGCTGAGCCTTTATGGCATTTTACCCTGTGACCAAGGTTGAAGATCAGTTAACATTTGTTGTAGTTATTTTGCGGCAGATAATTACGCCAAATAGTTTCAGCTAAAAGTGGTCATTGAACTTGGCAGACAGACCGACACGACAGACAGACAAACAGACGGACAAACCCAAAACAATTTCCCGGTGAAAGCGGAGGATAAAAATCAATGTACTGACTTAAAAAATAAATTAGACATTTACACAATTAGATATGGAAAATTAGAAATACATATACAGTCTATTCTGGTCTATGCAAGATATAACGGAACAAGAATGAACAAGTGAGTGTGAAAATTACTACAATTGTTAAATATTTTGTAAAACTTAAAATATAATTATAAAAACAAAAACAAATGTAGGGCCAGACCTTGGTTCGAACCCGGGACCCTCAGAAATCTAGACGATGCTCTACCAATTAAGCTATCTGGTCGCTGACGATCGACCGAGTCTAGTTCCGCTACAATTGTACCACATGTGCAAACATTGTACCACATGTCGAACATTGTACCACATGTAAAAACATTGTACCACATGTACAAACATTGTACCATATGTACAAACATTGTACCACATGTAAGAACATTGTACCACATGTATGACCACTGTACCACATATATGACCATTGTACCACATGTATGACCACTGTATAACATGTATGAACATTGTACCTTAAGTATGACATTTGTACCACATGTATGACCATTGTACCTTAAGTATGATCATTGTACCACATGTATGACCATTGTATCACATTATCACATGTATGACCACTGTACCACATGTATGACCCTTGTACCTCATGTGTGACCATTGTATCACAAGTATGACCATTGTACCACATGTATGACCTTTGTACCACATATATGACCACTGTACCACATGTATGACCATTCTACCACATGTATGACCACTGTACCACATATATGACCACCATTGTACCACATGTATGACCATTGTACAACATGTAAGACCACTGTACCTCATGTATGACCATTGTACCACTTGTATGAATATTGTATCACATGAATGACCACTGTACCGCATGTATGACCATTGTACCACATGTATAACCACTGTACCACATATATGACCATTGTACCACATGTATGACCTTTGTACCACATATATGACCACTGTACCACATGTATGACCACTGTACCACATGTATGACCACTGTACCTCATGTATGACCATTGTACCACTTGTATGAATATTGTATCACATGAATGACCACTGTACCGCATGTATGACCATTGGACCACATGTATGACAACTGTACCACATGTATGAATATTGTACTACATGTATGACCACTGTACCACATGTTTGACCCTTGTACCAAATGTATGACCATTGTACCACATGTATGACCTTTGTACCACATATATGACCACTGTACCACATGTATGACCACTGTACCACATATGTGACCATTATATCACATGTATGACCACTGTACCACAAGTATGACCATTGTTGCAGACATTGTACCACATGTCGAACATTGTACCACACGTAAAAACATTGTCCCATATGTACAAACATTGTACCACATGTAAAAACATTTTACCATATGTACAAACATTGTACCATATGTACGAACATTGTACCATATGTACAAACATTGTCCCACACGTAAAAACATTCTACCATATGTACAAACATTGTACCACATGTAAGAACATTGTACCACATGTATGACCACTGTACCACATATATGACCATTGTACCACATGTATGACCATTGTATCACATTATCCCATGTATGACCACTGTACCACATGTATGACCTCTGTACCACATGTGACCATTATATCACATGTATGACCACTGTACCACATGTATGACCATTGTACCACATGTATGACCACTGTACCACATGTATGACCATTGTACCACATGTATGACCATTGTACCACATGTATGACCATTGTACCACATGTATGACCATTGTACCACATGTATGACCATTGTACCACATGTATGACCATTGTACCACATGTATGACCATTGTACCACATGTATGACCATTGTACCACATGTATGACCATTGTACCACATGTATGACCATTGTACCACATGTATGACCATTGTACCACATGTATGACCATTGTACCACATGTATGACCATTGTATCACATGTATGACCATTGTACCACATGTATAACCACTGTACCACATATATGACCATTGTACCACATGTATGATCATTGTACCACATGTATGACCATTGTACCACATGTATGACCACTGTACCTCATGTATGACCATTGTACCACTTGTATGAATATTGTATCACATGAATGACCACTGTACCGCATATATGACCATTGTACCACATGTATGACAACTGTACCACATATATGACCATTATACAACATGTATGACCACAGTACCACATGTATGACCATTGTACCACATGTATGACCACTGTACCACATATATGACCATTGTACCACATGTATGACCATTGTATCACATTATCACATGTATGACCACTGTACCACATGTATGACCATTGTACCACATGTATGACCACTGTACCACATGTATGACCATTGTACCACATGTATGACCATTGTACCACATGTATGACCATTGTACCACATGTATGACCATTGTACCACATGTATGACCATTGTACCACATGTATGACCATTGTACCACATGTATGACCATTGTACCACATGTATGACCATTGTACCACATGTATGACCATTGTACCACATGTATGACCATTGTACCACATGTATGACCATTGTACCATATGTATGACCATTGTACCACATGTATGACCATTGTACCATATGTATGACCACTGTACCTCATGTATGACCATTGTACCACTTGTATGAATATTGTACCACATGTATGACCACTGTACCACATATGTGACCATTATATCACATTTATGACCACTGTACCACATGTATGACCACTGTACCACATGTATGACCATTGTACCACATGTATGACCACTGTACCACATGTATGACCATTGTACCACATGTATGACCATTGTACCACATGTATGACCATTGTACCACATGTATGACCATTGTACCACATGTATGACCATTGTACCACATGTATGACCATTGTACCACATGTATGACCATTGTACCACATGTATGACCACTGTACCACATGTATGACCCTTGTACCACATGTATGACCATTGTATCACATTATCACATGTATGACCACTGTACCACATGTATAACCACTGTACCACATGTATGACCACTGTAACACATATATTACCATTGTACCACATGTATGACCATTGTACCACATGTATGACCATTGTACCACATGTATGACCACTGTACCACATATATGACCATTGTACCACATGTATGACCACTGTACCACATGTATGACCATTGTTCCACATGTATGACCTCTGTACCACATGTGACCATTATATCACATGTATGACCACTGTACCACATGTATGACCACTGTACCACATGTATGACCAATGAACCACATGTATGAATATTGTACTACATGTATGACCACTGTACCACATGTATGACCACTGTACCACATGTATGACAAATGAACCACATGTATGATCATTGTACCATTGTACCACATGCATGACTACTGTACCACATGAATGACCATTGTACCACATGTATAACCACTGTACCACATGTATGACCATTGTACCACATGTATGACCACTGTACCACATATATGACCACTGTACCACATATATGACCATTGAACCACATGTATGACCATTGTATCACATTATCACATGTATGACCATTGTTCCACATGTATGACCATTGTACCACAAGTATGAACATTGTACCATAAGTATGACCAATAAATCACATGTAACATGACCATACATGATAATTATTCCTTCTGTTATAGTTTAACTTATCCTAGTAAATTCACCACAGAATCAATATTAAATATTGGTTTAAAAAGCTATCACATAATTTGTGGAATAACCTACAAGCTTAGCTTTAAACACGTCCAGCAGACCTGCCAAATGGTTATACTGGGGAGGCACTCTTTGAAACTGTATCACATCAAAGTTGATGGTTGTCCCCGACATCAAACAAATCCCAGAATACATCTGTCGCCAAAATTGCTGGATTTGTACAAACACTGGCACTGGACTGAAACACAGATTTAATACACTCATTTATACAAACACAGAGAGTATTGGTAATAAAGATTATTTACAGAAATTAAATAAAAGATAATATGCCCATAGGACGATAGCCTGGTATGCTTTGCCGTGATAGAATTTGACTTTTGTGTTCTGAAGGTATTCATTGTGACGAGTATCATTATTTATTCATTTGTAAACATAAATCGCCAAATTTGACAAGTATACATTCATGTGAAATTATTCATATAATGGTGTTATTGTGTTCTGCCATGTGTATATCTGCTGATTATAGGTGACCTCTTGTTAAACACCTATGTGTCTGAGTGACCAATAAAGTCCTTAGTACCAGACAGAATTGGTATAAATGTACACATTTAACATGGTTCCTACAAACTTTTGACCTCAAAATTTAAGGACTTTTCAAGGGTTTTTCAGGACAAATTTGGAAAATTCAAGGCCTTGAGGGGCTGGGTTTGAAGGAAAGTCATCGGGAATCATGTTTGGATTTGGATTAGGAACAGTCGAGGAAGGTCTCAATGTACTTGCCATTGAAGTAGAGGGTTTGGTATAAAACTCTGTCTGTCAAAGGCCGAGCCCAAGCGGTCTCCGAAATTTTCACCTGTTTTGACTTTTCATATGTGATGTTAGGGTGTATTCCCCCATCTTGCCCAGATCGATAATTTTGTTACACAGCGAGCATAAAGCAGAAGTCCTATCACCCAAAAAAATCTGGGATCGTCAAGCCATTTACCGTTACAAACACCCTTCCCCATCGCAGTTGTTCGGTTCGTGTTCCCCTCCTGTTAACAATACTCTTAAAGCGCATGACCGTCTGTCACTTTGGAGAAAGGATTATGAGACTTACTCAATTCCAAATTCAGTAATAATACGAATTGAAAAAGCAAAACTGGAAACTTCATCGGTATATATTTTCCGAAATTATTAAAAATTACGATGTGCAATTTAACAATCAATCTGTGTAAAAAAAATATTGTTTGCGACAAAAGTTCACAAAATACTGAATTAACATGACAAAACAATACCCTACTAACTTCACTGATTATTAAGGGGTTTTCAAGGACTCCAATTGATTTTCAAGGGTTTTCAAGACAGACATCAAATTCAAGGGTTTTTCAAGACAGACTTCAAATTCAAGGGTTTTTCAAGACCTGTGCAAACCATGTTTAATGTACTAAACAGGACATTGAATGCTTTTTGTTGTATTTTTAGGTATACATAACTCCTATTTTCTATATCTTTGTGTTTGATGCTTCCTCACAGTGATATAAACACGACTTACCATCCAGCATTACTCAGGGCTATAGACACAGAACTGAGGAGTAGTTTGATTCGACTCTCACTATCAATGGCGTCGGACTTACTGGAGGGTGCTATCACGACAAACTCCTGTAGACCATACCTGTAATGAAGGAAACAATAAGCATCGACTATTTACAGAAATCAATAACATTATGCAATTTAGTGATACAGAGAGGTCAAGGTCATTTATATAAAAAAATAAACTGGCACTCCATTGAAGATATCTACTGGCCAAATTTAAAGTCCATTGGGCTTTTAGTTTTCAAGAAGAAACCTTTCAAAGACTAGAAATTGTCTAGGACATGAATGTCCCTGCTCCCATGCAATTCAGAGGTTTCTTTGACAAATTTCTATAAATAGTAACAGAGCCTTGGGTTCCTGAAATACAAACTTATTGGAAGTATTCTCCTACTTAACCTTTGTATAAGTTTGATCAAAATGATGGGCTTGGCTTTGACCTTGACCCAATTATTAAAGATATTCTCTTGTTTAACCTTTGTATAAACTTTGATCAAAAATTGTTGAGAAAGAAGTGATTATTACAGTGCTGACAGTGATTGAATGGGTCAGTAACACTATACCCGACCATGAAGTATCCCCAATTACAGAAAGTAGCTGACGGTGATTGAATGGGTCAGTAACACTATACCCGACCATGAAGTATCCCCAATTACAGAAAGTAGTGGGCAGTGATTAAATGGGTCAGTAGCACTATACCCGACCATGAAGTATCCCCAATTACAGAAAGTAGCGGGCAGTGATTGAATGGGTCAGTAATACTATACCCAACCATCTACACAAAAATGAGTCCTTTAAACTAAAGGATGGCTCTAAATCCCTCCATTCCTACGGACCCTTTCAGGCACCATCTCCTTTCCCGCTAGGGCTGCGATGATATATGGTGCAACGACATATCACTTGTATCTTGAATACGGTACAATACACAATATTATTTCAGGGGGTTACGGTACACATACAATATTTTCAGGATTTTATCGTTCTTTAATTTAGTCTTCTCATATCCGTTCCAACACGGAGAGTGACGGGTCCAGCTCAACATGCACGTCGAAAGACGTGAATTGTGTAAAACTTTCAAGTCATGTTTGGGCCAAGTTTATTTCCATTTGTAATATTGCAACTAAAAGTTTGCCAGATATATTTTTGTTTTAAGTCTACTGTTACTATATCGTGACCACAGTATCGTGATAGGTACTGTCATGTTAATGTATTGCTACAGCCCTAGGCATCACATCCTCCATTTTAACAAAATTGACTCGCCTTTACCCTAGGATACTTTTGTTAAAATGCTTCCAATCACACAGAATAAGATTTTTTTTAAACATTAATCCCTTTGTTCCCCATATTGATCCCCAACCCTCTGCCCCTAGGGATCACACACTTTTCATTTATACAAAATTGATCATGAGTCCCTATTATCTAAGGTTGTTCTAGACAAAATTTGGTTATAAACCCTCCATTTATACGGAAGAAGAAGGCCTTTAAAACAATTGATTATTATTTCCCCCTATATTGGACCCCATCCCTCTGGCTTCTGGCCTGGGACCCCACACTCTTTGTTAATACAAAATAACCACAGGCTGTTCTGTAGACAATCATCGGTTAAAACCCCTCCTGTTTGTACAGAAGGAGAAGGATTATAAAGAATCACGTAAANGGGGGGGGGTGCATCCTCCATTTAGGAGGCTTTACACCAAATTCTTGTAAAAATCCCTTTGTTCATACAGAAGCAGGAGTATTTTAATCATTTATGCCCCTAGGAGGCTCACACTTTTTACTTGTAACAAGAGGCCCAATGGGCCTGCATCGCTCACCTGGCATAAAACTCACACTTGTAACCTTAAAAGTGATCTAAAATAAAGCTACAGGCAAAATATCAGTATTTATGATTAAAATTCATTCAAAAGACCCGGTTATTTTTTTTTTTAAACATTTAACCCCTGTGATTGAAAGTTGAACAAAGTCAGTATATTGAACACATTGTATAGCCTTTCATCTCAGGATGCAACTTGCAAAGTATAAACATCCTGGGACCCATGGTTATTCAAAAGAGTCTGTTTAAAGATTTTAAACAAATTTGACCCCTGTGACCTTGGATATTAGTCAAAGTCATTCACTTTAACAAACAAAGTAGTCCTTGATCCCAGCATATGCTACTGACTAAATATCAACATCCTGAGCCTTTTGGTTATTCAGAACAAGTTGTTGAAATATTTTGAACATATATGCATACATTTAAACAAACTAGGTAGCCCTTCATCCTAGTATACTACTGACTAAATATCATCACCCTGGGAATTTGGTTATTCAGAAGAAGTTGTTTAAAGTTTTTAACATATTTGACCCCTGTGACCTTGACTATGGATGAAGGTCATTTATTTGAACAAACTTTGTCGTCCTTTATCTCAGCATGCTACTGGCCAAATTTCATCTCCCTGGGCATTTTGGTTATTGAGAAGAAGATGTTTAAAGTTTTTGACATATTTGACCCCTTCGGCCTTGAAAATAGGTGAAGGTCATTAATTTTAACAAACTTTGTAGCCCTTCATCCAAGTTTCTTTCTGGCCAAATATCGACACCCTAGGCCTTAGGGTTATTAAGAAGAAGTTGTTTAAAGTAAAATATTGACGCAGGACGGCGGACGGTCGGCCACCATGCCACGGCATAAGCTCACTTGGTACTTCGTGCCAGGTGAGCTAAAAATGGGTCCCCTTCGTCCAGGAGTATTCAAGACAAAATTTGGTAAATCCCTCCATTCATTCTTACAGAAGAAGGATGTAATGGTTACCTCATTTCCCGTAATGGGCCTCATCTCTCTGCCCCGTTGGTGGCCACACCCTCCGGTTAAATAAATTGAGTCCCCTTTAATTTTCCCATTAAAAGGATGCTCCATGCCAAATTACGTCAAAATCCACAGAGCCATTCCAGACCAGTAGCATTCTAAAGAAAAGTTGATTCAGATGGACAGATGGATACTAGTACTGCGCCACGTCATAAGCTTTAAGTGAGCTTTAAATATACTAGTGAGCCCAGAAGTTGTAATTTTACTTACAACCTAGACAGGAAGTGTGCTTTAGAAGGGAAGTCATTCTCTGTGTTCATCATATCCATCATCACTGTTGGTATCACATCTGTAACAAAATAAAACCTTAATGTACACTTGCTAAGGTGTCAATGTGTGTTCATCATATCCATCATCAATGTTAGTATCACATCTGTAACAAAATAAAACCCTCGTGTACACTTGCTAAGGTGTCAATGTGTGTTCATCATATCCATCATCAATGTTGGTGTCAAATCTGTAACAAAATAAAACCCTAGTGTACACTTGCTAAGGTGTCAATGTGTGTTCATCATATCTATCATCACTGTTGATATCACATCTGTAAAAAAATAAAAACTTAGTGTACACTTGCTAAGGTGTCAATGTGGGTTCATCATATCTATCATCACTGTTGATATCACATCTGTAACAAAATAAAACCCTAGTGTACACTTGATAAGGTGTCAATGTGTGTTCATCATATCTACCATCACTGTTGGTATCACATCTGTAACAAAATAAAACCTTAGTGTACACTTGCTAAGGTGTCAATGCTCACCCCACATTCAGTGTATTTTGCCAGGTCAATTTCAATACTATAAGGTAAAGGTAAAAATGTAGGTCACAGTGACCTCCTTTCAGTAGATGTATGCCTGCAAACACAAAGAAAAAGAATGTTTTTCTAAACCCAAGATATTCCTGCTTCAAGGTATTTCATTCAGATATCAGATGAACATTTTACTGGAAACAATCTTGTGTAATTAACAGTAGAAGCACCCTCCGGTAAACAAGGGGCCCAGAGGGCCTTGATACTTGCCCTGGAATTTGATTTGATTTTTTTTAGCCTGCTGGATATGATACATGTTTATCAAAAAGACTATAAGAATTATTTCATCTATGAAACAGTTTTGGGACTTTTTTGGAAGATCTTATTACTCTAAACCTTCGTAATTTTTGCTGAAAGATTAAACATATTTTAATGATCTGAACTTTAAAAGTTAAATGGCATAGCCATATGCATTCATTCACATTCTATAACAAGAGTACCGCGGGGCGGAACAATATACGCCCGTCAAATGCCACAAAGTGTTATATACTTTCTTAAACTTGTACATTGAAATATGATCTGCATCATTCAAAGAGCGGTTAGCTGACATGGTATAAAAATGTAGGAGAATATCTCTGCATAAAAAAAAATCAAATACTGAAATGAACAAAGGGCAATAACTTTTGCAAAAATTGTTGAATCAAAATTCTTTTCAAGGAAACACAACAACATATCATGATTTTTTAGTCTACTAAGTTTCATAGAAATCTGTCAAAAAATGTAGGAGGAGATTGCCAGACAAAAAAACAAATACTGAAATAAACAAAGGGCAATAACTTTTGCAAAAATTGTTGAATCAAAATTCTTTTAAAGGAGACACAATTTCATATCATGAATGTAATGTATACCAAGTTTCAAGAGATCCGTTGAAAAATGTAGGAGGAGATTGCCGGACAAAAATCAAATACTGAAATGAACAAAGGGCAATTACTTCTGGAAAACTTGTCGAATCAAAATTCTCTTCAAGGAAACACAACAACATATCATGATTATTTAGCCTAATAAGTTTCAAAGAGATCCGTTGAAAAATGTAGGAGGAGATTGCCAGACAAAAATCAAATACTGAAATGAACAAAGGGCAATTACTTCTGGAAAGCTTGTCTAATCAAAATTCTCTTCAAGGAAACACAACAACATATCATGATTATTTAGCCTAATAAGTTTCAAAGAGATCCGTTGAAAAATGTAGGAGGAGATTGCCGGACAAAAATCAAATACTGAAATAAACAAAGGGCAATAACTTTTCGAAAAACCTGTTGAATCAAAATCCTTTTAAGGGAGACATAACTTCTTATCAAGATTATAATGTATACCAAGTTTCAAAGAGATCGGTCGAAGAATGTAGGAGGAGATTGCCGGACAAACGAAAGTTTACGCCTGACGGACGGACGGACAACGCCTTACCATAATATAATACTCCCGTCAAATATGACGGGGGTTATAAAAACACATCATATTAATTTACACTATTAACATACATCCCAAAATATCATACCTTCGACTGGTCTCCTTTCTTTTAAATTCAGAAGTCAATTAAACAGTGTTAACACCTTTAAATCTGTCCTAGAAATTGGGTCAAGGGTATTCATTTGAACAATGTAGACTGCTTCTTATTCTAGTATGCCACTGGCCAAATATCATCACTCTAGGCTTTTTGGTTATTTAGAAGAAGTCGTTTAAAAGTTTAAAATATTTGACCCATGTGACCATTAGGGTTCATCAAGGTCATTCATTTTAAAGACTTGATAGTCATTCAACATGCTCATTGCCAAGTATCACCACCCAAGGACTTTTGTTCATTTATCAGACTCTTTTTTTTAAGTATCTGACACATGTGACCTTGGATGAAGGTCATTCATTTGAAAAAAATTGATAGATCTTCATTCTAGCATTCTAATATCATCACCTTATGCTTTTTGGTTATTTAGAAGAAGTTGTTTAAATGGAAACATTAATATTGACGCCATTCATATACAAATCAGTCCCCTTTCTCCAAGGATGCTCAAAACTAAATTTGGTTCATACAGAACAAGAAAGATTTTTAAATATTTCAATCATTTTATATTGGCCCCTATTCATCTGCCCAAAAGAGGGCTAAACCCTCTGTACATACAAAATTGAGTGAACTTTCCCCAAGGATTATCCAGACCAAATCTGGTTATATCCCTCTAATAATTAAGAAGTAGTAAGATGCAAATGATTTCCCTGCCCAGCCCGCCCCACCCTCTCTTTATAAAAATCCTCTAGGCTGTTAAAGACAAGTAAACAAAATGCTAACAGATGACAGGCGCTGCGCAATGGCATAAGCTCACTTGTCCTTTATAACTAGGCATAAGTTCACATGTCCTTTATAACTAGGCATAAGTTCACATGTCCTTTATAACTCGGCATAAGTTCACATGTCCTTTATAACTCGGCATAAGCTCACATGTCCTTTATAACTCGGCATAAGCTCACATGTGTTTTATAACTAGGCATAAGGTCACATGTCCTTTATAACTAGGCATAAGCTCACATGTCCTTTATAACTAAAAATAACACCACTAATGGCTAAGCACAATTTGATTACTGAATTACCCTCGTTTTCCTCTACCTCCTCGATCTCCTCATCTGGACTTTGTCTCATGTCTGGTGTTTGGTCAGGGGAGGAAGCAGCAGGTTTTAGATAGTGGTGAGAAGCTATAAACTTGAAGTCAGCAAACAAGATCTCCTCTGTCCTCTCAATCCACGTTCCATTATTCTGATCAGCCTGAAAGGATAGGTTGTGTAAAACCAACTTCATTAAAAATGCTCATTTTTTTCTAACACATATTCCAGATCCACATTCACAGAGAATATCTATTTGAACAAACACTGGTACTGGTACTGGACAGAATGAGCATACAAAACGCTGACCAGTACTGACCTTGGTGACTGGATGTCATGGCTGTACACTGACCAGTACTGACCTTGGTGACAGGATGGCATGACTGTACACTGACCAGTACTGACCTTGGTGACTGGATGTAATGGTTGTACACTGACCAGTACTAACCTTGGTGACAGGATGTCATGTCTGTACACTGACCAGTACTGACCTTGGTGACAGGATGTCATGTCTGTACACTAACTTGTACTGACCTTGGGGACTTAACTAATTACCTTGGTGACAGGATGACGTGATTGTACACTGACTAGTTTCCACTCATGAAGAATTTCTTCCAATCTTGCCACAAATCTAAGAAAGAGAAAGAGGAAGGTGAGTCACTGCATTTAATTAAAAGAAACACAAAACTGATTCATCTAGAAATAAACATTACCAAGCAAGGGGCCCAATTAGCCTGCATCGCTCACTTTGTATTGATCTCATAATTGAACCTTATATTGAAAGTGGACTATACTACAAGAGGCCCATAGGGCCTGCATCGCTCACCTGGATATCTAAGCAATCATGGCAAAATATTCTCCAAATGAGATCAATGGAATATGCCACACCCCAGGCCAATCCTTGTAGCATATCTGTATTAGATTTTTCATTTTTCAAGCCCAGCAATTTTATGTATGGTTATGGGGTGGGGATCTCAACTGTTTCCAAGCTGTGACTCAGAAACTAGGTCCCTAGGGGTTTGGTCAGACCCCAGGGTCTATTCTGATATCATGACCAGCATTTGAATATATAGTTTTGGGGAGGGGATCTCAACCGTTTCAAAGTTATGTCCCAGGGACAATGTCTCCAAGGGTGGGGCCAGACCCTAGAGCCATCCTGGAAGCAAATGTGAAATCTTCTCTTTATACTCAGGAATTGTATATATGGTTATATGGTGGGAATCTCAACCATTTCCAAGCAATATATTTTTGTTTTTTGGCCCCGACCCTAAGCCCGAGGGAGTCAGCCCCACCATTTGTACAATCCTGCCTCCCATGAATGCTCCAGAACAAATATGATTGATATCCATGGCAAAGTTCTACAGAAGAAGTCGTTTATAGCAATATAGCCAAATTACCCCTTTTGGCCCCGCCCGCAGCACACTGGGGGGTCAGCCCCACCATTTGTACAATTTTGAATCCCTGCATCCCATGAATGCTTTTCATTATAAATATGATTGATATCCAGTGCAAAGTTCTACAGAAGAAGTCGTTTATAGCAATATAGCCAAATTACCCCTTTTGGCCCCGCCCGCAGCACACTGGGGGGTCAGCCCCACCATTTGTACAATTTTGAATCCCTGCATCCCATGAATGCTTTTCATTATAAATATGATTGATATCCAGTGCAAAGTTCTACAGAAGAAGTCGTTTATAGCAATATAGCCAAATTACCCCTTTTGGCCCCGCCCTCAGCACACTGGGGGGTCAGCCCCACCATTTGTACAATTTTGAATCCCTGCATCCCATGAATGCTTTTCATTAAATATGATTGATATCCAGTGCATAGTTCTACGGAAGAAGTCGTTTGTAGCAATTAGCCAAATGACCCCTTTTGGCCCCGCCCTCAGCCCACTGGGGGGTCAGCCCCACCATTTGTACAATTTTGAATCCCCACCACCTAGGGATGCTTCCAGTCAAATATGGTTGATATCCATTTCTTAGTTCCAGAGAAGAAGTCGCTTAAAGCAATATAGCCAAATAACCCTATTTGGCCCCGCCCCTCAGCCCCCTGGGGAGTCAGCCCAACCATTTGTACAACTTTGAATCCCCACCACCTAGGGATGCTTCCAGTTAAATATGGTTATTATACATTTCTTAATTCCAGAGAAGAAGTCGCTTAAAGTAATATAGCCAAATTACCTGTTTTGGCCTCGCCCCTCATCCCCCTGGGAGGTCAGCCCCACCATTTGTACAATTTTGAATCTCTGCCTCCCATGAATGCTTTTGATTAAATATGATTGATATCCAGTGCATAGTTCTACAGAAGAAGTCATTTTCCTAACTTTGTTAGCTCTATCCCAAGAAGCTACCAATCAAATCCTATGAATACATCCCTTTTGGTTCTTCAGAACAAATCCTTTGAAATGTTGTTGACCTCTGTGACCTTTAAAGTAGGTTGAGGTCATTTTCATTTGCAAACTTTGGTGAGCTCTATCCCAGGAAGCCACCAGCCAAATATTAAAATTTTATGCCTTTCGATTTTTCAGAAGAAGTCGTTGGATGTTTTTAACATATTTGACACCTGTGACCTTGAAAGTAGGTCAAGGTCATTTTCATTCACAAACTTTGTCAGGCTCTATCTCAGGAAGCCAAGCTAGAGCCAAATATGAAGGTTCTATACCTTTTAGTTCTTCATAAGAAGTCGTTTAAAGAGTTTGACATATTTGACCGCTGTGACCTTGAAAGTAAGTCAATGTCATTCTCATTCTCAAACTTTGTCAGGCTTTATCCCAGAAAGCCACCAGCCAAATATGAAGATTCTATCCCTTTCAGTTCTTCAGAAGAAGTCGTTGAAAGAGTTTGACATATCTGACCGATGAAACATTGAAAGTTGGTCAAGGTCATTTTCATTCTCAAACTTTGTTGCGCTCTATCCCAGAAAGCCACCAGCCAAATACAAAGATTTTATACCTCTCAGTTCATCAGAAGAAGTCATTTGAAGTGTTTGACATATTTGACCCCTGTGACCTTGAAAGTAGGTCAAGGTCATTTTCGTTCTCAAACTTTATCGGGCTCCTACCACCAAAACTTTCTTTCAAGTATCATGGCTCTATGCCTGTTCGTTCTTCATAAGAGGTTGTTTAAAGGAAAAGTTGACAGACGACGGATGCCGCACCATGACATAAGCCCTTTGGGCCAGTTGAGCTTAAAACCAAAGATATCATAAAAAGGCCCAAAGGACCTGTATTGATCATTTGGACATTTAAGTAATTATGGCAAAATATCTTTCATAAAAAGTTATATCAAAAATGTATTGAAAGGCTGGGTTAGAACCCAAGGCTAACCCTGGCCATGCTTAGAGAAAGCACATATTTGGAAACAAGGCTTTTCATGCCTAGCAATTGTATGCATGGATTAAGCATGGGGATCTCAATGGTTTCCCTGCTATGGTTAGGGGACTAGGTCCTGATGGGTGATGCCACTACCCCAGAGCCGATTATGATAGCATGATTATGTTCATTTCTTTTGCCCAGTAATTGAAAATTTGGTTACTATATGGTTATTCAATGTCCCTCTGACTACTCTACAACTGTAAGTGTCCAGGAGTGGGAGCAGCCCCTCCATATATACAATATTGAATGTTACAGCCCAAACCTGAGGATTTGACAAACCAAATATGCATGTCTGATATCAAAATTCAGTGAAATTCCATTCTGCATTTCTTAAAAAAGTTTTTTGAAGAAATTAATTTAATGGCAGCTGGAAGATGCTTATGTCCTGACCAGTTGAGCTAATCATCTACAGTGAATATATGTTTACTGCAAAAGATAATTGATAGAAAGAAAATGCATATAGATCATATCTGCAAATTTACCTTTCCCATTCTGAGGCTGTTGTGAAATCTGTGATTTCAAAAACATCTGCATCCTGAAATATTTGAAACAGAATTGTATTTGTAAGCTTTTTATCAAAATAACATAATTATAATACAATTGTTATATGGTCAACATGACATAATTATAATACAATTGTTATATGGTCAACATGACATAATTATAATACAACTGTTATATGGTCAACATGACATAATTATAATACAATTGTTATATGGTCAACATAACATAATTATAATACAATTGTTATATGGTCAACATGACATAATTATAATACAATTGTTATATGGTCAACATGACATAATTATAATACAACTGTTATATGGTCAACATGACATAATTATAATACAATTGTTATATGGTCAACATGACATTATTTAATCAAAATTGCAAACAAATGGAACTGGAGGATTGGCAGCATGAATGTGTACTATAATATATATAACTGTGCACATAAAAAAAATCAATAATACTTACATTTTATTTGAAAATGAAAAGCAAGACATTCAAAACACATACGGATACTAGCGCGGGTATAATAAGGTAACATAATTTATAACTTTTTTTGAAAACTGTATTTAATATTGAATAAGCATGGTTGAAAATAGGATTTTTTGAATACAATTAAAACACAACTGCTCAAATCATATGTTCAGTGTGTTCTACTTTCAGTTTCATAATCACCATACCTTTGACAAATTATCTAGACTTCTTTTAAAAGCTTATATATTGCTACAACTTCTTAAATACACTGTTAATTAATTTTCCTGACTTTGATGCCCAAGGTATCATTGTAACAGTTGTTAATGGATTGTCCCCCCAATATAAGGAAAAAGGGGAACAGACGTTTTGGTACGCTGTCATTTTAGCTCAGAGATATTTCAACACTTGTCATGTCATTTTGGTACTTTAAAAGTTGTTTTGGTATTTTACAAGATTTTGGCCACTTGGACTACCGTTTAAATTTTGTTTGTTTTGTTTGCTTGTCTTTAAATAGCTGGATTCGTGGAGAAATACAACCCCTCAGTGTGTATGGGTAACAGCTGTCTATCAGCAAACAAAGTTCAGGCTATCAGAGACATACATCTACAGTGCAGTGTAGCTTGGAAAATAAAGGTCTTTATTTAAACCTCCAGTTACATTGATGTTTAACATGAACGGCTGTTTGTAGAGTTGTAGATTGTTATCGAGGTAAAAAACATCTTTAATCCTGAAACATATTTTGCAAACAGTTCTTCATAAATTTACAAAAACCACACTTTGAACATTTTATCAGATTTATCGGTTGGATGAATAATTCTATAACAAGAAAATGTCAGTGGCTATTATTTTATGCATGATCCTGAAAACTGCCCAAAACTGGTGGCCTGCCTATCAGCTATTCAAAGTTGATTTTTTTTAAACTAGAATGAAGGATCCTTACATTGTTCACTTATTTTTAAGGATTTTATCTTCACATACACAGGAGTCAATGTTTACCGGACACTGTACCTGTCCTCATATCAAACGGAGGAAAGGTTTCCCCCCCCCCCCCACTCCTGACCTTTCACTTACAGACCAGTGAGAATCCCAGAAACACTGTCACTGATAAAATCATGATACATTGAAGTGTCCAAAAAACAAGTGGCCCAGTGGGCCTGTATCGCTCACCTGGATATCTAATCAATCATGGCAAAATATTCTCCAAATGTGATCCAAGGGAATAGGCCAGACCCCAATGCCAATTCTTGTAGTATGTCTGTATTAGACATTCATGCCCAGCAATTTAATGTATGGTTATGGGGTGGGGATCTCAACTGTTTCCAAGCTGTGACTCAGAAACTAGATCCCTAGGGTTGTGGCAAGACCCCAGGACCAATTATAATATCATGACTGCATTCGTCACTTTTTGTCCAGCATTTGTATTTATAGTCTACGGGTGGGGATCTCAACCGTTTCAAAGTTATGACCCAGGGGTTAAGTATGCAAGGGTGGGGCAGACCCCAAGGCCATCCTGGAAGCATATGTGCATTCATCTCTTTATACTCAGCAATTGTATATATGCATGGTTATAGGGTGGGGATCTCAACTGTTTCCAAGCTGTGACTCAGAAACTAGATCCCTAGGGTTGTGGCAAGACCCCAGGACCAATTATAATATCATGACTGCATTCGTCACTTTTTGTCCAGCATTTGTATTTATAGTCTACGGGTGGGGATCTCAACCGTTTCAAAGTTATGACCCAAGGACTATGTCTCAAAGGATGGGGCCAGACCCTAGGCCATCCTGGAAGCAAATGTGCATGCCAATCTCTTTATACTCCACAATTGTATGTATGGTTATACCTTGGGGATCTCAACCATTTCCAAGCAATAAACTTTTTTGGGCCACACCCCTAAGCACAGGGGGGTTAGCCCTACCAATTATACAATTTTGAATCCTTGCCTCCCATGAATGCTTCTGACCAAATATGATCGATATTCATGGCATAATTCTACAGAAGAAGTCATTTATAGCAATATAGCCAAATTGTCCCCTTTTGGCCCCTGGAGGGTCAGCCCAACCACTTGTACAATTTCGGATCCCCACCACCTAGGGATGCTTCTAATCAAATATGGTTGATATCCAGTGCATATAATTCTATAGAATGTAGCAATATAGCCAAATTGCCCCCTTTTGGCCCCAACCCTTAGCCCTGTGGGGGGTCAGCCCAACCACTTGTACAATTTTGAATCTCCACTACTGAGGGATGCTTCCAGTCAAATATGGTTGATATCCATTTCTTAGTTCCAGAGAAGAAGTCGCTTAAATCAATATACCAGGTAGCCCAATTGCCCCCTTTTGACCCCGCCCCTCAGGCCCCTGGGGACCAGATGTAGGTATATACAAAGTTGGTTCCCCTTCACTCAAGGATGCTTCAGACCAAATATGGAACAAATCCTTTCATTCCTACAGAAGAAGAAGGATTTTAAAGAATTTGCTATAATTCCCCTATCGGGCCCTGCACCTCTGCCCCTAGGGGGGGGGGGGGGGGGGGGGGGACAAGTAGCGTTTTCAAGGAAAAGTTGACGGACGGACGGACGCTGCAGTATGGCATAAGCTTAACCCATTGTATTGAATATCACTGTTTATATATATTTGGTCAAGGCATTTCTTTTGTTAGTTTGAATCTCATGTTAAGTTCAAGCTAGCAATAAGGGGAAGTTCTTGAATCTGGTACTTTTCTGAAAATATGAAGCAAAATTTGTTTGTGCTTCAGTTTGTTGAATTGATGGGTACTTCAACTAACAATCAGGTGGCCATGGTATTTATGGCTATACTTCAAGTAACAATCAGGTAGCTATATATTACTTACTGGTACTTCAAGTAACAACCAGGTAGTATATACTTACTGGTACTTCAAGTAACAATCAGGTAGTATATACTTACTGGTACTTCAAGTAACAACCAGATAGCTATATACTTCAAGTAACAACCAGGTAGTATATACTTACTGGTACTTCATGTAACAACCAGGTAGCTTCATATAGTATATACTTACTGGTACTTCATGTAACAATCAGGTAGTATATACTTACTGGTACTTCAAGGAAAAATCAGGTAGCTATATATTACTTACTGGTACTTCATGTAACAACCTGCAGGTAGTATATCTGTACTGGTACTTCATGTAACAACAAGGTAGTATATACATGTACCTACTGGTACTTCATGTAACAACCAGGTAGTATTTACTGGTACTTCAAGTAACAATCAGGTAGTACTTACTGGTACTTCAAGTAACAACCAGGTAGTACTTACTGGTACGTACTTCAAGTAACAACCAGGTAGCTATATATAGTATATACTTACTGGTACATACTTCATGTAACAACCAGGTAGTATATACAAATGTACTTACTGGTACTTACTGGTACTTTATGTAACAACCAGGTAGTATATACTTACTGGTACTTCATGTAACAACCAGGTAGTATATACTTACTGGTACTTCAAGTAACATCCAGGAAGTATATACTTACTGGTCCTTCAAGTAACAACCAGGTGGTGAGAGTGGAAGCTGTTTAATTATTTCTAAATGTGTTTTACAATTAAAAGTCATTTGAATTTTTGTTGAATGGAGTGATCGAGGCAAATTGTGTCCGAGAACAAGCCCAGTACACTTTTTTCTATATTTCAAAACACATTAGAGATGACAGAAGTAATACATATTCATAAATTTCATACAAATAGGTTGACTTACATGTTAAAGCAATTTGAAGAAAAATGGAAAAAATCCATCATTGAAGTTGGGAAAGACATCATTTCTTTTTCGTTTCCTGATGTCAGTCCAAGCATTTAAAGCAATAATTTAATGAAATCTTAATTCAAACTTTCATTTTATTCACACTTTTAAATCTAGTCCATGAAAGTGAGTTTGGGTCTTGTGCGCATGCGCGTCTAACAACATCTGTTTTTTCGAGCTCTGCCTTCCGCATCTAACAAAACTCTTTTCCTGACATTTTGCTCATATCTCCCGCCATTTTCTTTCCGATCTTTTGTTTACTAACGGTTTCCATTCATTCACTATTTTCGGACGTTGCTATTAAGGATATAACAGACAACACGAGGTAAGAACACTACAATTCAAACACAAACAATAACAGCTACACTAATATCACTATCACTTCTTCTCCTCTGGGCCACAACCAATAACAGCTACTCTAATATCACTATCACTTCTTCCCCTCTGGGCCACAAAACAATAACATCTACACTTATATCACTATCACTTCTCCTCTGGGCCACAAGCAATAACAGCTACACTAATATCCCTATCACTTCTTCTCCTCTGGGCCACAAACAATAACAGCTACACTTATATCACTATCACTTCTTCTCCTCTGGGCCACAAACAATAACATCTACACTAATATCACTATCACTTCTTCTCCTCTGGGCCACAAACAATAACAGCTACACTAATATCACTATCACTTCCTCTCCTCTGGGCCACAAACAATAACAGCTACACTAATATCACTATCACTTCTCCTCTGGGCCACAAAACAATAACAGCTACACTAATATCACTATCACTTCTTCTCCTCTGGGCCACAAACAATAACAGCTTCACTAGTATCACTATCACTTCTTCTCCTCTCAGCCACAAACAATAACAGCTTCACTAATATCACTATCACTTCTTCTCCTCTGGGCCACAACCAATAACAGCTACACTAATATCACTATCACTTCTCCTCTGGGCCACAAAACAATAACACCTACACTAATATCACTATCACTTCTTCTCCTCTGGACCACAAACAATAACAGCTACACTAATATCACTATCACTTCTTCTCCTCTAAGCCACAAACAATAACAGCTACACTAATATCACTATCACTTCTTCTCTGGGCCACAAACAATAACAGCTTCACTAATATCACTATCACTTCTTCTCCTCTTTTTTTGCAAATGCAACCCTAAACAGACTATATAATTTTTTTGGCCTAAATGATCTACCAGACACTATCACAAGCCAAGTTAGACTTTTTGCAGACCACACTATTGTCTATAAAACTGTTTCATCAGACTCTGATGCAGAAACACTACAAAAAGACTTAAATCTTCTGGAAAAGTGGGAACAAAATTTGTTAATGTCATTCAACCCTGATAAATGTGAAATTCTACACATCTCAAAGAAAAGGCTGACACACAAATTTAACTATATTCTCCATGGACAAATTCTAAAGCAAGCAGATTCGGCTAAATACCACGGCTTAACCATCACTAAAAACTTTTCATGGAACACCCACATCAATAACATTACCAGCAAGGCAAATTCATCCCTAAGATGCAAAGCAAAAAACCTTACCCATAAAGTTGAAATGGTGCAGAGAAGAGCCGCCAGATACACCCTTGGGTGCTATAACTACACCAGTAGTGTTACAGAAATGCTCCAAACCCTCAACTGGCAATCCCTTGAACAACGCCGTAAAAATGACCTCCACCTTATGCATATTACTATATAAAATCATAAACAGCCTTGTGGCATATGATGGCAACCTCCACATTCTCTAGCGAACCCGACAACACAAATTCCAGATTCCACACAGCTCCACAAATTATCATGCAAATTAATTCTTTCCTAGAACAATTTGTACCTGGAACAGCCTCCCAACCTTCATCGCCGACAGTGCAGACCTCTCAACACTGAAGGCAAACCTTCTTTCTCACAAATTCTATATGTACATGTTGTTTTTATCATACAGTTCTAAAAATAACCGATCTTTCTGACGCCTCTAAATAATGTTCAGTATATTGAACGTTTTAGAATATCCTGTTGAAGTTGAAGTTGAAGCATTATAGTCATTCGAATAATGTCACTTAGTTTATGTAGTATTTTTGAAGATTTTGTCTGGCGACGCTTGTTGTCACTTGAAGACGTTTGTTGTTGGTTGAAGACGCTTTTAAGTGTGACCAGAAATTTAGGCTTGATATCTTTCAAGAAGCTTGATTGTTGGACCTTATAACTGACTGATTAAGGGCTCAGAAACTGGTCACCTAATGCTACTTGATAGATTCACAAGATCATATAGGGACAGTTAGATGTAGATTCATCTTGTTGTAGATCTACAAATACGAAACCATCACGCGTATTTTTCATTCCAAGATTTCTTTCAAAATTTCAATGAATGACTGATGTTCATGAAAGGACATCGTATGACATAATAAAACAGTTAATAATAAATTTCTTTCACGTAGACTTACCTCATCAGCAGCCATCACGGAACCTTTCGAGTAAAATATGTGTTAACTTTCGGAATAACTCGGGTGTTTTCAAAACTATGGATGCGGAAACGGCATTACGGAGCAACGGCATTACGGAGCAACGGCATTACGGAGCGGCATTTACCGTAACACGAATTACACCATGTTACAATTTTACGGACAACCACATGTCGTGGTTAGATAATTATCGCCGTAATTCTAAGTTCTAAGTTTTATTAGTATTCATACTAAAATAATAGAACAACTCATGCTTAGATATCCTCGACACTCCAGTGCCATATTCATGAAACCTGAAAAAGATAAAGGGGTTCCCCAGGGATCTATCCTGGGCCCCTTTCTTTTCAACATATTTATAAATGATATTTTTGATTGTGTTGAAGATTCATCTCTTTACAACTATGCAGATGATAATGCTATAGGTTACACCCATAAGGATCCTACTGTCTTAAAATCCATTTTAGAAAAAGATTGTACCCATGTTATTGATTGGTTTAGTAAAAATGATATGAAAGCCAATCCTGAAAAGTTTCAGGCAATCAGCATTGGAAAACGACCATTTGATAAAATCAAATCTTTTGATATTGGAGGTTTATCTCCTAATTGTGAAAACAATGTCAAATTACTAGGTGTAAATTTTGATTACTTATTGAACTTTGACTATCACATCTTAGAGCTCTGTAAAAAAGCCTCCAGACAATTATCTGTACTGAAAAGAATTGGTAAATTTTGTCTAGGAAAGGGAGACAAATTATTTATAACTCGTTCCTTCTTTCAAGTTTTAATTATTGCCCTCTTGTTTGGCATTTCTGTTCGGTAAAAAGTGTACGGAAAATGGAAAAAAATCAAGAAAGATCACTACGTTTTGTTATTGTATACAGTGACTTTTCGACTTCCTTTGATTTACAACATATAAGACGTTTGAGAGACATGGCGTGTGAAGTCTATAAAATAGTTAAGAAAATCTCTCCACGCTTTATCCATTGAAATAAAGGTAACTAATTACAAGTGCAGGCAAGAGAATACAGCTGTATTACCTAGGGTCAACACTACAAGGTATGGACTCAAATCTTTCTCCTACGAGGCCGCCCGGGTATGGAACAGTCTCCCCAATCATCTCAGAAAAGTAGACACTTTTGTTTTATGCTGCTTCTTCGGATTTGTGCGAATGTTTGCTCTTATTATTATTTTATTCATTTAAGTTATTTTATTACTATGTTCCGTTTGTTTTACATGTTGTAAATATGTTTTATATATAGTGCTGACAGTGGAAAATTGTAGTTCATAATGTCCGTTTTTATGTGTATGTGCTTTGCTTCAATGTTTTATGCTAATATGTATTTTATGGTAAAAATTACTATCCTGCTATATGTATGCATGTATATATATTTAGCTTATAACTTTGCATGGAGACTTATGTTTTAACACTTTCTGTTAATGTTTCATAGTGTTTTATATATGTAATTACTTGAATTGATTCTTTTTATTTATGTTTGTCGGAATAAAAGCTTTTAATTGCTAATATTAAATGTTTTAAATATCCGACGTAAATAAAGTTTATTGTATTGTATTGTATTGTAAACCGTTCACATGCTCAAGCATGCTTGGATTCTGTACTCAACCTTATAACTTTCTTGTTAACTGGTTTAAATCATGTGACAAGATACAAATATTATAAGAGCGCAGCTCTTCTTGCGCCGAAGAAGAATTTCTTTCCCGGTAACATGTACGAACAATTGAAGTCATGGTAACGTCGAAATACTATGCTTCCAAAATCCTTCGTCACGGGAGTAGCCAATCTTCACGCAGAGTTACGGTCCTTGCACTCCCTTTAATTGAGTGTGTTCGATTGGAATGTGGCACATTGCACCTCTGTAATTTTAATTCAGCTTTTGAATAGCACAGTTTATGCACAGTTTCGTATTTTTCTCTGCGCATGCTCGGGAAAACTTTTAACTTCCTATCGCGGTAAAGTCGAAGCGGTGCAGTATATAGTCTTGGTTTTCTGTTGTATTTTATTCATTTTTCACTAATTGTGTAGGCATATGGAGAAATGAGGGCCACTTTTCCTCATGAATATCAATGAGGGGCGGAGCATGTTTGATCACGTGATCATCAGAGTTTTTTCCGCGGCACCATGGCAAGCAACAGGAAAAAAAAATGTTCCAAGGCTCATTTTAGTTACGATTTTGGCGTATTTTAAGACAACTCTGTAGAATAGAATTAACCAACTGGTCACATTGAACGAGATTTATCAAAGATAATGGGAACGGGAGTAACATAACTTCTTAAAATAAGGAAAAATATAGAATATATAGCCAGACAGCTGTCATTCTCGCACATTCTACACTACCGATGAAGGAACATAAACAATGTGCATTAAGTACTTGTTACGTCTACACTATATACAAATCTTATTTTATTTTTATGTAAGAAGACATTTAAGATGATAGTTGTGAAACACTAACCTACAAAATCCTCGTGGTTAACGAGAAATTGGTGTTTTAAAATCAGAAATTTGCGAAAGTTCAAGGGGCCCCCGAAGGGGTAATGTAATTCAACTGCACGATTGGTTTTAAACTAAAATTCCAACAAGTGAATCTATAGCCTATAAGTTGTGATCAAACTTGTGTACAAAATTAAAAAGTGTGGTATCTTAAAAAAGTTGCATAATTAGAATAAAAGAAGACCAAATATGACGATTGCAATCTCATATATATTGCAGTAGTACAGTTAGTATACGTGATACAAAGATTCTAAAACAATAAGAACAGAATAATCACGGGCTGACGTATGTTACTTAATAAACTGAGGACTATGTATATTTATATGTAACAGATGAGGGGTGCAAGACGTGAACCAGACTATCCCGGAGAGAAGGATTAAATTTATAGAGGGCGGAGCTCTCTCACGGGCCCAAATTCGAAGGGCCCGTGAGAGCGAAGCTCTCCCTATAGGTAACACGTATGTAAGAAAAATAAAGATTATTCACAATACCTATGGAACTGAAAAACTTGTCTTAACATGGCCGCCAGTCGCACGCGCTGTAGTCTCCGCCATCTTGATCTCGAAACGGTTTCGTAGATTTAAAACTTATATATAACTATAGGATACTTAAATAGTTGATACTTTCCGGTTAAAGATGTAAGTTCTCTTGACAACGTTACCGGCTATATTGCTCTAGTTCTGAATGGTCGAAAAATTATTGTATCGGCAGTGTAGTCCCGTTCAATCAGACGCTTGCGCAGACAACAAGAGTCTGGTTGAACGAGACTATCACGCAGAGTTACGGTCCTTGCACTCCCTACGACAACTCTGGGTAGAGTGCAGTGGTATATATTTTGAAAACGGAATATCAACAAAACAACGTGCTGGTTGTCAACAAAATGATAGAATAAAAAAACATACCAGTATTTTCATAAGAATTTTTTAATTGATATTTTGCACGAAAAAAAAAAACAAGAAAAAAATTGAATCCATACTGTTACATTTTCATTTTTGATTACTATCTAACAGCTATTTTTTTTTTATTCATAAAAGAAAATCTGCTGTTTTACAAATCTGCACGATTTAAAAAACAATTCTATACAGTTTTATGTGCTGAACTGATTCAATTTCAAATTGAGGAAACAATACATTTTCTCTATTGCTAAAACTATATATAAAGCAGAGACATATAAAGCATGTAGTCAGTAAGTTGCTGAAACAAATGTATTTATCCACAATATATATATATAGATCTATTGACTCTCTTGGCTGGAATGATGGGTATTGAAAAATGACAAAAATTGTGATTTCGCATATTCTTCTTATTTTTAATAGAAACTTCATATTAATCCAGTTTTTATAGCATTGAATTTTTTTTTTTTTTTTTACACATAAAAAGGACAAAATTTATTGTAAAATACTATGCATAAATTCTCTCTGGATACAATATTTATAAATCATTGAAGTTAAGTTTGAAGTAATCCAAAGGGCTTATTCGTAAAGATATATATACATACGCAAGAATAGGTCCTCTACATCAGCGTTATAATAAATAATAAATACATAATAATCTTTATTTAACGTCGTGTACAATTGTCAACAACAAACATAAGCTCTGTAGAGCTTTTATTACGACGCCGCTAAGGGAACAAATGGTGTTTTCGTGGAGGAGGAAACTCACGGGGGGAAAACCACCGTGCCATCGGAGGGATAACAACTAACCCTATCAGACATCACTCTCTTGTTTCCACCACCGCTGGGGATCGAACCGAAATTGGGAGAGCGAGTGTTCCTTGTCCGCGATGTTCTCACCTTAATTGCTGCCTTCGGCTGTCTTTAGCCGAGGGGAATATTGTGGGTTTTTTTTATATAATAGCTATATTTTCAATTACAGTATACCAGTTCTATTTCTTGTAATATGATGTATATGTACATGTAACTGTTCCGTTTCACTGTGTCTTGAGAAAGGAGCGGATCGCTCCGAAAATTTAACAACCTAAACTTGTCCACACTGACGTTGGAATTACTTCTTTGCCCCATATATATATATATATGTATATTTTTTCGTGGATATCAGATAACTATGCTTTTATACATGATAAACAATATCCATCCTAACATGTTTTATTTCAATGTCTTTGTAGAATATGCTGCACTTGATTTTTGCAATGGATTCAATTTAAGAGGTGCAAATATAAATATTTATATAGAGTCTAATGAACCTTTCGCATTCTCACGTTAATGTCATGTCATCATATGCCTAGGCGGAAAACTTCAAGATAACAACCATCTTGTCAGCGAAAAAAAAGAAATCAAGAAAGAAAACTTAACTGTAATATACACTGTATAGCTCAGTAGCTATACATGTAGGTTTGATTTAGCAATTCAAGATCTATTGACTCTCTGGGCTGCAAGGATGGGTATTGGAAAATGACAAAAAATGTGATATCGAATATTCTTCTTATTTTTAATAGAAACTTCATATAAATCCAGTTTTTATAGCATTGAACAAATTAATTTTTACACATTCAAAGCACAAAAAATTGTAAAATACTATGCATAAATTCTCTCTGGATACAATATTTATAAATCATTGAAGTTAAGTTTGAAGTAATCCAAAGGGCTTATTCGTAAAGATATATACATATATATATATATCTTTTCGTGGATATCAGATAACTATGCTATTATACATGATTAACAATATCCATCCAGGGACAGTATTATACGTCCCTGATCCATTCTTATATGTTTTATTTCAATGTCTTTGTAGATTCTGCTGCACTTGATTTTTGCAATGGATTCAACAGGTGCAAATATAAATACTTATATAGAGTCTAATGAACCTTTCGCATTCTCACATTAATGTCATGTCATCATACGCCTACGCGGAAAACTTCAAGATATCAAACATCTTGTCAGCCAAAAAGAAATCAAGAAAGGAAACTTAACTGTTATATACACTGTATAGCTATACATGTAGGTCTGATTTACAACCTAGCTCCGCCCTCACTAACGGCCGTGCCGTAAAACATATTTTTGTTAAAGAAATTGTTCTTAATATAGTGAGGGAAGAGGTCCATAAAAGAAAAATAGTTATTTGCGACTGTAAGTACTTTTGTTAAAGAAATTGTTCATAAATGTATGTTATCCAAAAGTGAAAAAATATGAAATAGTTAAAAACACCATTTTAATGCTGTTGCTAAGGCATTAACTGTGTTGCAAGGAGTACTTTGGAAAACTTATCCTTTTTTCTCAGTGTCACAATATATGTTCTTTCAGTAATGAAAAAAAAAAGTTTGATAGTTAAGAAAATCATAATTTTTAATGCTGTTGCTAAGGGATAAAAGTGGTTGCTAAGGTATTAAACTGGTTTCTAAGGAGTATTTTGGCAAATTTAACAATATATTTGTTTTGAAACTTTATACATGTTACATTAATATACTTGTAAATTAAAATATGTTGAACAGTAGAAAATGCCAGTAAAATCTTTTTGAAAATCATGAAAATTTAGTTAATTTTGGTAATATCAGCAGTTTCCATGGTAACAACTATAACCCTCAACAAAAGTAACAAAAAATGAATAAAATCTAATTTAAATGGCAGCAACAGA
This sequence comes from Mizuhopecten yessoensis, assembly GCF_002113885.1. Taxonomy (NCBI): domain Eukaryota; kingdom Metazoa; phylum Mollusca; class Bivalvia; order Pectinida; family Pectinidae; genus Mizuhopecten; species Mizuhopecten yessoensis. The sequence continues at coordinate 25,807 of NW_018403880.1, read as the reverse complement.
TTACTACCATTAAGATGGTCAATATAAAGTTAAAAAACATAAAATGAAACTTTTCAAGTTTCCATTTGAAGCTTGATGGTTCGTGACATCCCCTCTTAAAAGTACTATTTAGCACTCATACAGGAATATATTTCACTGTTTTTCCCTCTTCAAATTAAAAGAAGACACTTTTCAGTGATTTTTTTAGTAAAAAAAATGAATAATTCAGTAATGGTGATTTTTTACCATATTGTATAATGTCGTTAAAGTGTCCAAAACGTCGAGATAATCGACTAGATATTGGTCAAATATACGCGAATCCCACTGTATGCATGCCTATATATGTAAACAGGAAAGAGGAAGCGAGATAAGTGTCGCTTCTCGCTGTCGCGTTTTTGCTCCCTCGCTGTCGCGCTTTCGCCTTAAGGTCGATGGAGCGAAATCACGAGATTTGTAATTTGGCCCTTAATGGCCACCACACAATTCTGTTCGATCTTAACCAGCTCTGTGGTAGTAAATTTATCAGAGAATTAAGTATATTTTACTCGAAGCTCTAGCATCAACCTCGATACTGCGGGGAGTACGCTCAAGATCACTTTCGCTTTCTGCACCCCTTGTCATAGTAAAATTGGAGCCTCAGTGTGCACACCTTGTTGATGAGACGTGGTGCCTAGTTTGATCCTAATATATCCATCTAAAGAATGTTTGGTCGCATAACGGTAAAATTGACTGGCATTGAAGTCGGGTGTTGCCCCTGTGTAATCCTCAAATGACCGCGAGTTACCAGCCTAGTGATTGGCATTTTTTTTTTATCAGAGACCAATCAAATAGCTAGCCACGTGCCTTCAACTTTGCTATGGCATATTCCATGGGTGCAGAGAGCGAAAGTGAGCGTAACTTTACCCCAGCTTGGGTCCGTATTCGTGAAACCGTTCTCATGCTCAAACTCAGATTCTGTGCTCAAGTCCGGAGTGAACTGATTTCTTGTTCCGGTAGAGCGAGGCTTTTGTTGATCTCTGATATTTACTGATTTAGAATGAGATAATACAGCTTTTAGAATGAGGCAAGATAAAATTTATTTAAATTCGGCTAGTCGAGTGATAACAATAAAACATAAACACTAATGAGATTAAGACCGACATAACAATAGGGGTGATCGGGGCAAATTCGGCCCATTTTTATTAAAGTCCGGCAGCACGCCCGATTTTGAACATTATTAAATTTTTACCTGTCGGCATTCGGGTAAGTTCGGCCTCATTGGAATCAGCTTAATTATGACGTTATAAAGCATGCAACGTCAGATTTTACCGCCAACTTTTCGCCTTTTTATGTGTTACATGGGCCGAACTTGCCACTGTATCATTGGCTGAAACTGTCCGGGCCCAATTGATATTTCAATAAGTTCTTATCGTACAGCAATATGGTAGTGAGTGTTTGGCTTTTATGTACATGTATATCATTTGGAGCTGTCAGTGTGTTACACGTTTGACCGTAATTTTTTTAAAGAAAGTTCGCATCACTAGAAGCGAGATCATGATTTTCTTTCTCAACAGTAATTTGTTTAGTAATTTTACATTAGTGTTTTCCTTGCCATTTTTTCATGTGAATGCCTAGTCAACTAAACTGCTAAGATCTTTAAAGTTGTAAATATTAGCTCAAAAACAAAAATATCAGGGGTGGCCGAACTTTCCCCGGTCTCCCACG
>NW_018403880.1:23523-23603 GCF_002113885.1 Mizuhopecten yessoensis | reverse complement strand
ATGAGTGGTGATGCATACATAAATTATGTAAAGACTATAACCGGATTTTCAAAAATGTTAATTATTTCATTCATATCCTC
>NW_018403880.1:17892-17981 GCF_002113885.1 Mizuhopecten yessoensis | reverse complement strand
TGTAGCAAAGCTAAACAGCATCGTAGAAATAGGACCGCGGTAACTTTATACTAGCTACTTCCGTGACGAAGGATTTTTGAAGCATAGTG
>NW_018403880.1:5310-16435 GCF_002113885.1 Mizuhopecten yessoensis | reverse complement strand
TTTAATTGTATTTGGCATCATTACATGTTAAACCTCAGTGACAGTCACAAAATTTTAAATTCAATCCGGTGTTTCAGGATTGAACAGGAATTCTAAACATCGATATAACGACAATCTCAATTCTACATCAAATTATTGCAATGTTTTCCGTTTTTTAATTTCATTTTTTTAACTAACAAATCTATACATTTACTTTTATAGACATATGGTCAAATATGTATTATGCACTTTTTTCTATAGCAATTTCTTAATAGTTTTTTCCCACCTTATTTGAATCTTTAATTCTTAATGTTGGAGGAAGCCGGAGTATCCGGAGAAAACCCGTGTGGTCGGACAGGTAACCGGGATTGAATCCGGCCATCTTGGTGAAGACGAGCGCGCTATCCACTGCGCCGACCGACCCATCATATACGTTACGCACAAGAACAACTATCTGCTTTAGCTTTAAAAAAGAGTGTCATTGATGCAAAAAATAAATTGTGTATATATTTTTACCAATCATCAACGATGCAAAAAATCTACACGTGGGAGACCGGGGAAAGTTGGGCCACCCCTGATATTTTTGTTTTTGAGCTAATATTTACAACTTTAAAGATCTTAGCAGTTTAGTTGACTAGGCATTCACATGAAAAAATGGCAAGGAAAACACTTATGTAAAATTACTAAACAAATTACTGTTGAGAAAGAAAATCATGATCTCGCTTCTAGTGATGCGAACTTTCTTTAAAAAAATTACGGTCAAACGTGTAACACACTGACAGCTCCAAATGATATACATGTACATAAAAGCCAAACACTCACTACCATATTGCTGTACGATAAGAATTTATTGAAATATCAATTGGGCCCGGACAGTTTCAGCCAATGATACCGTGGCAAGTTCGGCCCATGTAACACATAAAAAGTCGAAAGGTTGGCGGTAAAATCTGACGTTGCATGCTTTATAACGTCATAATTAAGCTGATTCCAATGAGGCCGAACTTACCCGAATGCCGACAGGTAAAAATTTAATAATGTTCAAAAACGGGCGTGCTGCCGGACTTGCTGCCGAATTTGCCCCGGCGTCGTCCGAACAGAGGTTTTCGTGCGATAACTTGAGTTTCCTTGGGCCGATCAAACTCAAACTTCATGCAGTGCTTCCTTACCAAATGTGCTTGCTTGGGATTGCTTTTCAGGTCCGCAGGTCAATGTCTCTGTTACTATAAATAGAAACTTCACTAAAACTGTATACTGAACGGCTTCGATCTACCACTTGACCCACCGTGTATACCTCTGAAATGCCGTCTTACTCCAAATGTTATTGACAACACTAGCTGTTTAACATCATAATCCACAAGTTTATTCATTTATTTATGGGAAACCATCCGACAAATCATACAAATTAAACTTAGAATTGAGACAATGAGTATCCATAGCAAGTTCCTTAAATTCTTTCCAGAATAACAGATTATATAACAAAATGATGCCATCCAAAAACTTAATCTATGATTATTGCTTACTTTTAACAAGATTTCTTGAATGAAAAGTGTATCTATTTCTTCGTAATCTCCCAGCTTCCTGCGCAGGCGACACATCCACTTCCGTGGAATTCTTGTTTCTAGCGATAATCTGCTGAAATAGCTTGAAATTTGCGATGAATTAAAAAATTGTTCTTGGGAAAACCGTCTTTTCCATCTTACTTAATTGGTCTCATCATGACTGATGCTTCCTCAGGGTCATATTTGTGCCCAGTTGCTTCACCCTTTTAGAACATTTCCTTAAAAAAAATACTTTGTTCACTGGAAAATCATTTCACTGAAAGTTATAACTTCAAAGCCCATTCTCTTGGTAAGATAGAACAAAAAGTGAGCCTTGATGATGCCATAGATGCTCATTGATGACGTCATAGTTTTGATGACATCATAGTAACTATGACAACATCAAACAAGACAGAAACTTCATAGCATCACTGTACTGTTTTGTTTTTCACATGCACATGATCTCAAAGCATCCTATTTCACCATAAAAGAAATTGTATTCATGAAAACTACAAACCTATTCAAGTTTTAATTTATCAGATTACCTCCCTTTGTTGGTAGTCTGGAGCAGAATCGGTGAAAATAAACCTGTCAGGAGAATTCATATTACTCGGTCACTATTATAAGGTAGCAGTGTACAGTAGCATACGGTGGCCATGGGTGATATTTTTTTACATTGAATAACCCCTGTAATATAACATGTATCAAAATTATAAAAAAAAAAAATCAGCACTAAAATTGGCATATACATGATGAAGTGGACTATGTGGGCTTCATAATTTTTCCAAAAAAAAAAATCGAAGTTCGGTTGAGACTACAGTTTTGGGCATTTACAAATCTGTGTCTTAAAAAAGCTAGCTTTTCATGTAGTCTATTTTTGTACTCAGCACATGTGTAAATATTGTGAAAAATCCACGGAATGACCTATGCTTTTACGTGAGTATTTCTGTTACAGAGTAGGCGATATTTAATTTCAGACGGGTTTTAAAAAAAACCAATTCTACTTGCGGTGGTCAAATTTTGGGTTAAAAATCATGATTTTTTGCATATTTGGTGTTTTTGATGTGATAACCATGGTTTCTACAAGTCTCAAATCTGGGGAAAACAGTTTTTGAAAAAAACTTCAGTCTTCTAAACAAAATGAAATCAAAATGTAATTTATAAATATGTATATATATGTAGGTGTGTTGTGCAGGTTGAATTCACTATCCATGTTTATGTGAGACATGCCCTTTATTTTTAGGGTCAACCCATTTCTACTGTACACTGCTACCTATGCTCTAACTATTGAAGAGCTCCTTAAAGGAAGATAATTTCACACCCTAATTATGGTAATTAGTGCTCGTACTAAAGGGGAGTCAGAAGGAAGTCAGTGCCCTGTGGTAGATATGTACGTACTGTACTAAAGGGGAGTCAGAAGGTAGTCAGTACCCTGTGGTAGATATGTACGTACTATAGGGGAGCCAGAAGGTAGTCAGTGCCCTGTGGTAGATATGTACGTGCTATAGGGGAGGCAGAAGGTAGTCAGTACCCTGTGGTAGATATGTACGTTCTATAGGGGAGTCAGAAGGTAGTCAGTGCCCTGTGGTATATATGTCCGTACTATAGGGGAGGCAGAAGGAATTCAGTACGCTGTGGTAGATATGTACGAACTATAGGGGAGGCAGAAGGTAGTCACTGCCCTGCGGTAGATATGTACGTACTATAGGGGAGGCAGAAGGTAGTCAGCGCCCTGTGGTAGATATGTACGTACTATAGGGGAGGCAGAAGGTAGTCAGTACCCTGTGGTATATATGTACGTACTATAGGGGAGGCAGAAGGAAGTCAGTACGCTGTGGTAGATATGTACGTACTATAGGGGAGGCAGAAGGTAGTCAGTGCCCTGTGGTAGATATGTACGTACTGTACTAAAGGGGAGTCAGAAGGAAGTCAGTACCCTGTGGTAGATATGTACGTACTATAGGGTAGGCAGAAGGAAGTCAGTGCCCTGTGGTAGATATGTACGTACTATAGGGGAGGCAGAAGGAAGTCAGTACCCTGTGGTAGATATGTACGAACTAATGGGGAGGCAGAAGGAAGTCAGTACCCTGTGGTAGATATGTACGTACTATAGGGGAGTCAGTACCCTGCGGTAGATATGTACGTACTATAGGGGAGTCAGGAGGAAGTCAGTACCCTGTGGTAGATATGTACGTACTAATGGGGAGGCAGAAGGTAGTCAGTGCCCTGTGGTAGATATGTACGTACTAATGGGGAGGCAGAAGGTATATAAGAGCACACTGGTGATTGTTATCATGCTAATAAGCTTGAGGTACTGAAATTGTCTCAGCTTTGCTGTTCTTCATTTATCATAAATTTAGGGTTAGGGTTTAGAGTTATTTCACGTTCTTACCCGCACCCTCTTATGAGTCGATAACAAAGTAAATCTAAAACCGAATAAAACAAGCAAAAGTTTCATTAGGCCTGTATGCTTGTCTTAATTAACTTTCTCCCTTGGTTAATATTAATCCCCCCCATCTTTCTGTCTCTGGCTGTTGTCTTTTTGACGGCACGATGTGTATGCAACTACGTTTTTGCGTATGGGTTGTTTCACCCCTGCCTCTGTTGATGACAATAGTGTGAGTACCCAAAGTACAAAGTAGCCAGTGGAATCTTGTTAAAAATAGTGTGCTATATTTACTGATTCCAAGTTTAAATAGAGAAACTATTTCCACTAAACTGTGAGACGAACCGGAAGAAGAGTAAGAGAAGTAACTCATTCTTTCAAAATAATAGCAATAACACAGTATTTCAAAGAAAGGTAGATTTTAATTGTACCAGCATAGCCTCATTGTTTGTACCAGCATAGCCTCATTGTTTTTATAAGATTTATTGTTGACACAGCCACATATTTTGGTATGACAGAATAGATGCACACAAGTGTGTGAAACATTCAACAGTATAACTTACAGTCTACAACATCTTGAAATCCAAGGGTTAGGCCCTTAACCCTTTCACCACTGTAGACCATAATGGACTCGCCGAGATCAATGCATGGTTGAGTCTACTAAAGTTTTATAGGGGTGAAAGGGTTAATATTCATGTCTACTCCACATCCTTCAATTTCCTCATGAGCAAACCAAAGACCTTGAACGTACCATCCCGTTGATGTTTAGTGGACTAGTTTGGAAACTGTTGGGAAACCCTGCATATCTGCAATCTAACTCTTTGTTTAAAAAAGGTAAACTTGACTCGCTTTCATCTTAAGAGTAGCTCTCAATCTACAGGTACCACTGTCTATCAGGTTTGCAAATGGTCATCGTTTGAAGTCTTAAACCAATCAAATAGCTCACCATCACCCTTCAAATCCGCCATGAGAAAAATGACTCTATGATAACATGTGTCAGTTATATAATTAAGGCTCAGAAATTACAAATCCTCCCCAGATCCTACGTGTTTTGTCCCAGTAGTCATTGTTGTAAGACATAAGATCTCTCTGTACTGTAGTACTTCTGCAGTGGGACATGCATCATCTCTACCAGGGTACACAAGTTAGGTTCTGAAAGAAAATACAACATTTAGACTTGGAATGTGCACATCATCTATTACTATTGATATTGAGATATCTAATAAAAAATCATTTTTTCCATGTAACACAAAAGTATGCTTTCTAATACGTTAAAATGTTGAACAAGTTCCGATAAGAAACAATTAATGTATCCATCATCGACGGTTGTTGTAACAAGGTCAAGCTGTACCCACCATTGTCTGTTGTTACAAGGTGATGCTGTACCCACCATTGTCTGTTGTTACAAGGTGATGCTGTACCCACCATTGTCTGTTGTTACAAGGTGATGCTGTACCCACCATTGTCTGTTGTTACAAGGTGATGCTGTACCCACCATTGTCTGTTGTTACAAGGTGATGCTGTACCCACCATTGTCTGTTGTTACAAGGTGATGCTGTACCCACCATTGTCTGTTGTTACAAGGTGATGCTGTACCCACCATTGTCTGTTGTTACAAGGTGATGCTGTACCCACCATTGTCTGTTGTTACAAGGTGATGCTGTACCCACCATTGTCTGTTGTTACAAGGTGATGCTGTACCCACCATTGTCTGTTGTTACAAGGTGATGCTGTACCCACCATTGTCTGTTGTTACAAGGTGATGCTGTACCCACCATTGTCTGTTGTTACAAGGTGATGCTGTACCCACCATTGTCTGTTGTTACAAGGTGATGCTGTACCCACCATTGTCTGTTGTTACAAGGTGATGCTGTACCCACCATTGTCTGTTGTTACAAGGTGATGCTGTACCCACCATTGTCTGTTGTTACAAGGTGATGCTGTACCCACCATTGTCTGTTGTTACAAGGTGATGCTGTACCCACCATTGTCTGTTGTTACAAGGTGATGCTGTACCCACCATTGTCTGTTGTTACAAGGTGATGCTGTACCCACCATTGTCTGTTGTTACAAGGTGATGCTGTACCCACCATTGTCTGTTGTTACAAGGTGATGCTGTACCCACCATTGTCTGTTGTTACAAGGTGATGCTGTACCCACCATTGTCTGTTGTTACAAGGTGATGCTGTACCCACCATTGTCTGTTGTTACAAGGTGATGCTGTACCCACCATTGTCTGTTGTTACAAGGTGATGCTGTACCCACCATTGTCTGTTGTTACAAGGTGATGCTGTACCCACCATTGTCTGTTGTTACAAGGTGATGCTGTACCCACCATTGTCTGTTGTTACAAGGTGATGCTGTACCCACCATTGTCTGTTGTTACAAGGTGATGCTGTACCCACCATTGTCTGTTGTTACAAGGTGATGCTGTACCCACCATTGTCTGTTGTTACAAGGTGATGCTGTACCCACCATTGTCTGTTGTTACAAGGTGATGCTGTACCCACCATTGTCTGTTGTTACAAGGTGATGCTGTACCCACCATTGTCTGTTGTTACAAGGTGATGCTGTACCCACCATTGTCTGTTGTTACAAGGTGATGCTGTACCCACCATTGTCTGTTGTTACAAGGTGATGCTGTACCCACCATTGTCTGTTGTTACAAGGTGATGCTGTACCCACCATTGTCTGTTGTTACAAGGTGATGCTGTACCCACCATTGTCTGTTGTTACAAGGTGATGCTGTACCCACCATTGTCTGTTGTTACAAGGTGAAGCTGTACCCACCATTGTCTGTTGTTACAAGGTCAAGCTGTACCCACCATTGTCTTTTGTTATAAGGTCAAGCTGTACCCACCATTGTCTGTTGTTACAGGGTGATGCTGTACCCACCATTGTCTGTTGTTACAGGGTGATGCTGTACCCAACATTGTATGCTGTTACAAGGTGATGCTGTACCCACCATTGTCTGTTGTTACGAGGTGATGCTGTACCCACCATTGTCTGTTGTTACAAGGTGATGCTGTACTCACCATTGTCTGTTGTTACAAGGTGATGTTGTACCCACCATTGTCTGTTGTTATGAGGTGATGATGTACCCACCATTGTCTGTTGTTACAAGGTGATGCTGTACTCACCATTGTCTGTTGTTACAAGGTGATGCTGTACCCACCATTGTCTGTTGTTACAAGGTCATGCTGTACTCACCATTGTCTGTTGTTACAAGGTCAAGCTGTACTCACCATTGTCTGTTGTTACAAGGTCAAGCTGTACTCACCATTGTATGCTGTTACAAGGTGATGCTGTACCCACCATTGTCTGTTGTTACAAGGTGCTGCTGTACCCACCATTGTCTGTTGTTACTACCCACCATTGTCTGTTGTTACAAGGGGATGCTGTACCCACCATTGTCTGTTGTTACAAGGGGATGCTGTACCCACCATTGTCTGTTGTTACAGGGTCATGCTGTACCCAACATTGTATGCTGTTACAAGGTGATGCCGTACCCACCATTGTCTGTTGTTACAAGGTGATGCTGTACCCACCATTGTCTGTTGTTACAAGATGTTGCTGTACCCACCATCGTCTGTTGTTACAAGGTGATGCTGTACTCACCATTGTCTGTTGTTACAAGGTGATGCTGTACCCACCATTGTCTGTTGTTACAAAGTCATGCTGTACTCACCATTTTCTGTTGTTACAAGGTCAAGCTGTACTCACCATTGTCTGTTGTTACAAGGTCATGCTGTACTCACCATTGTCTGTTGTTACAAGGGCAAGCTGTACTCACCATTGTCTGTTGTTACATGGTGATGCTGTACCCACCATTGTCTGTTGTTACAAAGTCATGCTGTACTCACCATTTTCTGTTGTGTTGTTACAAGGTGATGCTGTACTCACCATTGTCTGTTGTTACAGGGTGATGCTGTACCCACCATTGTCTGTTGTTACAAAGTCATGCTGTACTATTGTCTGTTGTTACAAGGTCAAGCTGTACCCACCATTGTCTGTTGTTACAAGGAGATGCTGTACCCACCATTGTCTGTTGTTACAAGGAGATGCTGTACCCACCATTGTCTGTTGTTACAAGGGGATGCTGTACCCACCATTGTCTGTTGTTACAAAGTCATGCTGTACTATTGTCTGTTGTTACAAGGTCAAGCTGTACCCACCATTGTCTGTTGTTACAAGGTCATGCGGTACTCACCATTGTCTGTTGTTACAAGGTGATGCTGTACCCACCATTGTCTGTTGTTACAAGATGTTGCTGCACTCACCATTGTCTGTTGTTTTGATGTCATTCTTTACTTTCTGATGATCTTACCATTGTCTACTGTGAGGATGCCATGTCGAATCATGAAGTGTACTATCACTAAGGCACTATTGGGCTTGAATTCCTCACCAATAATCATCTCTTTTACCTTAAAAGTAAGCGAAGCATAATAGCATTACAAGTCAAAATAAAAGTAAAATAATTAAATGTGCCGCTTATAACTGATTGAAGTGAAGTAGGTGAATGTCAATCGAATGTAAACCTACAGACCTTCCTCAGTATTGTTGCCCATTTCATCAAAACCTAGTTATATTTGATTATGTACAGAATGTACATTGAAATACTTAAAATTCCCATTTTGACATGCTGGATTTATGTCAGCTGGTTCAGGTTTCCATAGTAACAAAGTGAGAGATGGAGCTGAAGTTTTCTGTGTTCATCTTTCATCAACCTATTCTTATGTATATAGACATTTTGCAGGTTTTCGCCACCATCTTTGGTCAGAGTTCAAGTCGTTAAATTTTGTAAACAACATGACAATGCTGTCAATTGTGATGATTGAGCACCGTTGAATTTTGACAGTTTTAGGACATATTTGCCTCAAACGATGTTTACAAGTATGGGGTATAAACAGGTCCAATAACTTTAATCTACCTACTGTCTAAAGATAAAATACTAAATCCTTAAATCACGAGCAAATATCAGAATTTGGTATCAGTGATTCCTTGACCACTTGGTCTGCAAAGGAATATATTTTATATAAACAAACATAACTTTTTCTGATTTTTAAAAGCTTACCTGGATACATGCAGAACAGTACAAACCCACTAGCTAGTAGTTCTACAGCGGCTGACTAAATGAGATGGTAAGGTGCAACAAGCCCCTTACAAGATGTTCACCCTTAATACCAACCCCTTGATAAGTCATATACAAAGACCCTAATTATAGACCAGAATTCATATTAAGTGTTATTTTAATATATTGAACCTAAGATCTTTAATTGGGGTCTTTGACTTACCAGGGGGTTAAAATTTTAAATGCATGAAATGTAGAATAAATATGGGTAACCTGTGACTAACCTTGACAGTGCTGTAGAAACAGGAACCATACTTTACAAGCACACAGTCCCAGACCTGGGTAACCTGTGACTAACCTTGACAGTGCTGTAGAAACAGGAACCATACTTTACAAGCACACTGTCCCAGACCTGGGTAACCTGTGACTAACCTTGACAGTGCTGTAGAAACAGGAACCATACTTTACAAGCACACTGTCCCAGACCTGGGTAACCTGTGACTAACCTTGACAGTGCTGTAGAAACAGGAACCATACTTTACAAGCACACTGTCCCAGACCTGGGTAACCTGTGACTAACCTTGACAGTGCTGTAGAAACAGGAACCATACTTTACAAGCACACTGTCCCAGACCTGGGTAACCTGTGACTAACCTTGACAGTGCTGTAGAAACAGGAACCATACTTTACAAGCACACTGTCCCAGACCTGGGTAACCTGTGACTAACCTTGACAGTGCTGTAGAAACAGGAACCATACTTTACAAGCACACTGTCCCAGACCTGGGTAACCTGTGACTAACCTTGACAGTGCTGTAGAAACAGGAACCATACTTTACAAGCACACTGTCCCAGACCTGGGTAACCTGTGACTAACCTTGACAGTGCTGTAGAAACAGGAACCATACTTTACAAGCACACTGTCCCAGACCTGGGTAACCTGTGACTAACCTTGACAGTGCTGTAGAAACAGGAACCATACTTTACAAGCACACAGTCCCAGACCTGGGTAACCTGTGACTAACCTTGACTGTGCTGTAGAAACAGGAACCATACCTTACAAGCACACTGTCCCAGACCTTGGTTACCTGTGACTAACCTTGACAGTGCTGTAGAAACAGGAACCATACTTTCCAAGCACACTGTCCCAGACCTTGGTAACCTGTGACTACCCTTGACAGTGCTGTAAAAACAGGAACCATAATTTACAAGCACACTGTCCCGGAGCTGGGTAACCTGTGACTACCCTTGACAGTGCTGTAGCAACAGGAACCATACTTTCCAAGCACACTGTCCCAGACCTGGGTAACCTGTGACTAACCTTGACAGTGCTGTAAAAACAGGAACCATACTTTACAAGCACACTGTCCCAGACCTGACACATTACATACAATTATGACTAGGACATTTGTTCCAACTTTGTTTTAGCAGTGGATAAATGCACAAATCAAAGTGCTTTTCCCACTCAAGGTGGAGAGGTAATTAACATTTTTATACAACAGCTTCCCAGTTGTGTCTCTCATGATTTTCATTTTTATTTCACCAAAAAATATTTCTCACAAATGTTTATTTTTCAGGTGCATAATATACAAAAATGAAGTAAGCACATATCCACATGTCTGCGCCGATAAAACACACACGCTAGTTTTCCTCTTTGTCATCATCATCATGTTTTAGGTTTCCATTTTAGTCAATTATCCTGTTATTAAACTTAAACTTCAGGAAAAGTTTGTTTGATAAACAAATTAACATCTATGTGAATGTCATTGATGTATCTATTCTAATGAAGCTTGCCTTTGATTGTAACCTACAGTTCTGTGGCTCTAGGTCACCAGGGTTACCTCTGGTCCAAACACCAGATTTTTACCAATTTTTAGAGATAGATGTCTGCACAACACATGTACATCAATCTGTATCTGTCAGAAGTCTGTTGATGGGATCATCATGGAAAACTCTGGCTTAAGCCCGTTTTAAACTGTTGTTAAACAATCGGATTGATTTAAAACAAAACATATGTCTAATGAATTGTTTATTTATTATACATACATGTACAAGGTTAACTAAAATAAATAGACAAAAATGACAATGACAACCGGAGGAGCTAATTAACAAAAGCTTCAATTTACTAACTTGTGTAAGATACCAATCACTA
>NW_018403880.1:4092-4159 GCF_002113885.1 Mizuhopecten yessoensis | reverse complement strand
ACTGGTATGACTGACAGGCCTTCTTCTATTGGGATCAGCTACAAGAATGTACTGGTATGACTGACAT
>NW_018403880.1:2608-2681 GCF_002113885.1 Mizuhopecten yessoensis | reverse complement strand
CACTGGTATGACTGACAGGCCTACTTCTATTGGGATCAGCTACAATGATACACTGGTATGACTGACAGGCCTA
>NW_018403880.1:472-1069 GCF_002113885.1 Mizuhopecten yessoensis | reverse complement strand
GATGCACTGGTATGACTGACAGGCCTACTTCTATTGGGATCAGCTTCTCTGTTTTCAGTATCATGTTAGGAGGTCTCATAGACACAGACTAACGAAGTCATTTGAAACTTCTGTGTAGATTGTCTATCCACCATTGAATTTCACACTTGGACGATCGTGATAATAGAATTTTCCCCTCGAACTGTCCAAGATGATGTTTAAGAGCACAATCTTTTTCCTGCACAGCATACTGGACACCTGGCTCACAAGCTACCAGTTAAGCTAATCGACGAATAGTAATAGCACCAAGAAGTGAACGACATTCATCAACAATGTTATTGGCTTTGTCTGAGGTCAGTCTCACAGTCATGTCTGAGGTCAGTCTCACAGTCATGTCTGAGGTCAGACTCACAGTCATGTCTGAGGTCAGTCTCACAGTCATGTCCTTTGTCTGAGGTCAGTCTCACAGTCATGTCTGAGGTCAGTCTCACANTACAGTCATGTCTGAGGTCAGTCTCACATCAATGTCTGAGGTCAGTCTCAGTCATGTCTATGGTCAGTCTCACAGTTATGTCTGAATTCAGTCTCACAGTCATGTCTTTTGTCTGTGTTTAGTCA
>NW_018403880.1:0-111 GCF_002113885.1 Mizuhopecten yessoensis | reverse complement strand
ACACTGGTATGACTGACAGGCCTACTTCTATTGGGATCAGCTACACGGATGCACTGGTATGTCTGTCAGGCCTACTTCTATTGGGATCAGCTACAAGGACGCACTGGTATG
>NW_018403879.1:3859-4912 GCF_002113885.1 Mizuhopecten yessoensis | reverse complement strand
ATATGTCAGGTGCAGGCCACCATAATTATATAAACTGTATTTGTCGGGTACATGCCACCATCATTATATAGACTGTGTGTGTCAAATACTGGCTACCATAATTATATAGACTGTATATGTCAGGTACAGGCCACCATAATTATATAAACTGCATATGTTATATACTGCGAACATTTTTATAAAGACTGCATATGTTACAGTATATACTGGCCACGATAATAATATAAACTGTATATGTCACATACTGGCCACCATAATTATATAGACTGTATATATAGACTGTATATGTTATATACTGGCCACCATAATTATATAGACTGTATATTTCAGGTACATGTCACCATAATTATATAAACTGTATATATCAGGTACAGGCCACCATAATTATATAAACTGTATTTGTCGGGTACATGCCACCATCATTTTATAGACTGTGTGTGTCAAATACTGGCTACCATAATTATATAGACTGTATATGTCATGTACAGGCCACCATAATTATATAAACTGCATATGTCAGGTATAAGCCACCATAATTATATAAACTGTATATGTTATATACTGGCAACCATTTTTATAATGACTGCATATGTTATATACTGGCCACCATAATTATATAAACTGCATATGTCAGGTATATGCCACCATAATTATATAAACTGTATATGTTATATACTGGCAACCATTTTTATAAAGACTGCATATGTTATATACTGGCCACCATAATTATATAAACTGCATATGTCAGGTATATGCCACCATAATTATATAAACTGTATTTGTCAGGTACATGCCACCATCATTATATAGACTGTGTGTGTCAAAGACTGGCCACCATAATTATATAGACTGTATATGTCAGGTACATGTCACCATAATTATATAAACTGTACATATCAGGTACAGGCCACCATAATTATATAGACTGTATATGTCAGGTGCAGGCCACCATAATTATATAGACTGTATATGTCAGGTGCAGGCCACCATAATTATATAGACTGTATTTGTCCTATACTGGCCACCATAATTATATAGACTGTATATGTCAGA
>NW_018403879.1:0-111 GCF_002113885.1 Mizuhopecten yessoensis | reverse complement strand
TACTGGCCACCATAATTATATAGACTGTATATGTCAGGTACAGGTTACCATATTTATATAAACTGTATATGTCAGGTGCAGGCCACCATAATTATATAAACTGTATTTGTC
>NW_018403878.1:3835-5839 GCF_002113885.1 Mizuhopecten yessoensis | reverse complement strand
ACAGCCATTGGGGGATTAAGAACATGGCAGATAGGTACAGTCATTAGGGGATTAATAACATGGCGGACAGGTACAGCCATTGGGGGATTGATGACATGGCAGATAGATACAGCCATTATGTGATTAACAACGTGGCGGATAGGTACAGCCATTGGGGGATTAACAACATGGCGAATATGTACAGCCATAATTGAATTAACAACAAGGCGGATAGGTACAGCCATTGGGGGATTAACAACATGAAAGATAGGTACAGTCATTAGGGGCTTAATAACATGGCGGACAGGGACAGCCATTGGGGGATTAATAGCATGGGGGATAGGTACAGCTATTGGGGGATTAATAGCATGGCGGATAGGAACAGCCATTGGGGGATTAATATTATGTCGATCAGGTGATTAACAACATAGCCGATAGGTACAGTCATTGGGGGATTAATATCATGTCGGATAGGTACAGCCATTGGTGGATTAACAACATGAAAGATAGGTACAGTCATTGGAGGATTAACAACATGGCAGATAGGTACCGTCATTGGGGGATTAATATTATGTCGGATAGGTACAGCCATTGGGGGATTAATAGCATGGCGGATAGGAACAGCCATTAGGGGATTAAGAACATGGCGGATAGGCACAGCCATGTTGTTAATCAGGGGGTGGCTGTGCCTATCCGCCATGTTATTAACCCCCCAATGACGGTACCTATCTTCCATGTTGTTAATCCCCCAATATGGCGGATAGGTAAAGCCATTAGGGGATTAAGAACATAGCGGATAGGCACAGCCACCCCCTGATTAACAACATGGCGGATAGGTACAGCCATTGGGGGATTAATAGTATGGCGGATAGGTACAGCCATTAGATGATTAACAACATGGCGGATAGGTACAGCCATTGGGGGATTAACAACATGGCGGATAGGGACAGCCATTGGGGGATTAATAGCATGGCGGATAGGTACAGCCATCAGGTGATTAACAACATAGCGGATAAGCACAGCCATTAGGTGATTAACAACATGGCGGACAGGTACAGCCATTAGGGAATTAATAACATGGCGGTTAGGTACAGCTATTAGGGGATTAATAACATGGCGGATAGGTACAGCCANGATAGGTACAGCCATTAGGGGATTAACAACATGGCGGATAGGTACAGCCATTAGGGGATTTACAACATGGCGGATAGGTACAGCCATTGGGGGATTAATAACATGGCGGATAGGTACAGCCATTTGGGGGATTAACAACATGAAAGATAGGTACAGTCATTGGGGGATTAACAACATGGCGGATAGGTACCGTCATTGGGGGATTAATATTATGGCGGATAGGTACAGCCATTGGGGGATTAATAGCATGGCGGATAGGTACAGCTATTGGGTGATTAATAGCATGGCATATAGGTACAGTCATTGGGGGATTAAAAGCATGGCGGATAGTTACAATCATCAGGTGATTAACAACATAGCGGATAGGTAAAGCCATTGGGGGATTAACAACAAGGCGGATAGGTGCAGCCATTAGGGGATTAACAACATGGCGGATAAGCACAGCCATTAGGGGATTAATAACATGGCAGATAGGTACAGCCATTAGGTGATTAACAACATAGCGCATAGGTAAAGCCATTGGGGGATTAACAATAGGTACAGCCATTGGGGGACTAATAACATGGCGGATAGGGACAGCCATTGGGGGATTAATAACATGGCGGACAGGTACAGCCATTGGGGGACTAATATCATGGCGGATAGGTACAGCCATTGGGGGATGAATAACAAGGCGGACAGGTAGAGCCATTAGGGGATTAATAACATGGCGGATAGGTACGGCCATTGGGGGATTAATAACATGGCGGATAGGGACAGCCATTGGGGGATTAACAACAAGGCCGATAGGTGCAGCCATTAGGGTATTAACAACATGGCGGATAAGCACAGATTAATAACATGGCGGATAGGTACAGCCATTGGGGGATTAATAACAAGGCGGACAGGTAG
>NW_018403878.1:0-111 GCF_002113885.1 Mizuhopecten yessoensis | reverse complement strand
GTACAGCTATTGGGTGATTAATAGCATGGCAGATAGGTACAGCCAGTGGGGGATTAAAAGCATGGGGGATAGGTACAGCCATCAGGTGATTAACAACATAGCGGATAGGTA
>NW_018403877.1:4471-4925 GCF_002113885.1 Mizuhopecten yessoensis | reverse complement strand
GACAGGGATGCTATTCTAAACATGAAGGGGATGGGGGCAGGGATGCTATTCTAAATATGAGGGGTTGGGGGCAGGGATGCTATTCTAAATATGAAGGGGTTGGGGGCAGGGATGCTATTCTAAACATGAAGGGGNATGCTATTCTAAATATGAAGGGGTTTGGGACAGGGATGCTATTCTTAACATGAAGGGGTTGGAGCAGGGATTATATTCTAAATGTGAAGGGGGTTGGGGGCAGGGATGCTATTCTAAACATGAAGGGGTTGAAGCAGGGATGCTATTCTAAATATGAAGGGGGTTGGAGCAGGATTGCTATTCTAAATGTGAAGGGGTTGGAGCAGGGATGCTATTCTAAACAAGAAGGGGTTGGGGGCAGGGATGCTATTTCTATATATAAAGGGGGTTGGAGCAGGGATGCTATTCTAAACATGAAGAGGTTGGAGCAGGGATGCTT
>NW_018403877.1:0-111 GCF_002113885.1 Mizuhopecten yessoensis | reverse complement strand
TGAAGGGGTTGGGGGCAGGGATGCTATTCTAAATATGAAGGGGTTTGGGACAGGGATGCTATTCTTAACATGAAGGGGTTGGAGCAGGGATTATATTCTAAATGTGAAGGG
>NW_018403876.1:11279-12221 GCF_002113885.1 Mizuhopecten yessoensis | reverse complement strand
AGTATACCATTGTAAACTCTCTAGCAGCTATCGTACAGTATACCATTGTAAACTCTCTAGCAGCTATCGTATAGTATACCATTGTAAACTCTCTAGCAGCTATCGTATAGTTTACAATGGTATACTATACGATAGCTGACTAGAGAGTTTAAACTGGTATACTGTACGATAGCTGCTAGAGAGTTTACACTGGTATACTATACTATAGCTGCTAGAGAGTTTACAATGGTATACTCTCTAGCAGCTATCGTATAGTATACCATTGTAAACTATACGATAGCTGCTAGAGAGTTTACACTGGTATACTATACGATAGCTGCTAGAGAGTTTACACTGGTATACTATACTATAGCTGCTAGAGAGTTTACACTGGTATACTATACTATAGCTGCTAGAGAGTTTACAATGGTATACTCTCTAGCAGCTATCGTATAGTATACCAGTGTAAACTCTCTAGTCAGATATCGTACAGTATACCAGTGTAAACTCTCTAGCAGCTATCGTATAGTATAACATTGTAAACTCTCTAGTAGCTATCGTACAGTAACCAGTGTAAACTCTCTAGTCAGCTATCGTATAGTATACCTGTGTTAAATATCTAGTCAGCTATCGTACAGTATACCTGTGTAAACTCTCTAGCAGCTATCGTACAGTATACCAGTGTAAACTCTCTAGTAGCTATCGTACAGTATACCAGTGTCAACGCTCTAGTAGCTATCGTACAGTATACCAGTGTCAACGCTCTAGTAGCTATCGTACAGTATACCAGTGTCAACGCTCTAGTAGCTATCGTACAGTATACCAGTGTCAACGCTCTAGTAGCTATCGTACAGTATACCAGTGTCAACGCTCTAGTAGCTATCGTACAGTATACCAGTGTAAACTCTCTAGTCAGCTATCGTACAGTATACCAGTGTAAACTCTCTGGTAGCTATCATACAT
>NW_018403876.1:8422-9590 GCF_002113885.1 Mizuhopecten yessoensis | reverse complement strand
ACCATTGTAAACTCTCTAGTCAGCTATCGTATACCAGTGTCAACGATCTAGTCAGCTATCGTACAGTATATCTGTGTAAACTCTCTAGTCAGCTATCGTACAGTATACCAGTGTAAAATCTCTAGTCAGCTACCGTACAGTATACCATTGTAAACTCTCTATTCAGCTATCGTTCAATATACCAGTGTAAACTCTCTAGTCAGCTATCGTACAGTATCCCTGTGTAAACTCTCTAGTCAGCCATCGAACAGTATAGTATACAGTGTAAAATCTCCAGTCAGCTACCGTACAGTATACCATTGTAAACTCTCAGTGTCAACGCTCTAGTAGCTATCGTACAGTATTCCAGTGTCAACGCTCTAGTAGCTATCGTACAGTATTCCAGTGTCAACGCTCTAGTAGCTATCGTACAGTATTCCAGTGTCAACGCTCTAGTAGCTATCGTACAGTGTACAGTGTAAAATCTCCAGTCAGCTACCGTACAGTATACCATTGTAAACTCTCAGTGTCAACGCTCTAGTAGCTATCGTACAGTATACCAGTGTAAAATCTCTAGTCAGCTATCGTACAGTATACATCTAGTCAGCTATCGTACAGTATATCTGTGTAGACTCTCTAGTCAGCTATCGTACAGTATACCAGTGTAAAATCTCTAGTCAGCTACCGTACAGTATACCATTGTAAACTCTCTATTCAGCTATCGTTCAATATACCAGTGTAAACTCTCTAGTCAGCTATCGTACAGTATACCTGTGTAAACTCTCCAGCAGCTATCGTACAGTATACCTGTGTAAACTCTCTACTCAGCTATCGTATACCAGTGTCAACGCTCTAGTAGCTATCGTACAGTATACCAGTGTCAACGCTCTAGTAGCTATCGTACAGTATACAGTGTAAAATCTCCAGTCAGCTACCGTACAGTATACCATTGTAAACTCTCTAGTCAGCTATCGTTCAATATACCAGTGTAAACTCTCTAGTCAGCTATCGTACAGTATACCTGTGTAACCTCTCTAGTATACCAGTATCAACGCACTAGTCAGCCATCGTACAGTATACCTGTGTAAACTCTCTAGTCAGCCATCGAACAGTATACCAGTGTAAACTCTCGAGTAGCTATCGCACAGTATACCAGTATCAACGCACTAGTCAGCCATCGTACAGTATG
>NW_018403876.1:4237-5346 GCF_002113885.1 Mizuhopecten yessoensis | reverse complement strand
CAGTGTAAACTCTCTAGTCAGCTATCGTACAGTATACCAGTGTAACCTCTCGAGTAGCTAGTGTATACCACTGTAAACTCTCTAGTAGCTATCGTACAGTATACCAGTGTCAACGCTCTGGTAGCTATCGTACAGGATGACAGTATCAACGCACTAGTCAGCTATCTTATAGTATACCATTGTAAACTCTCTAGTCAGCTATCGTACAATATACCACTGTAAACTCTCTAGTAGCTATTGTACAGTATACCAGTGTCAACGCTCTAGTAGCTATCGTACAGTATACCAGTGTAAACTCTCGAGTAGCTAGTGTATACCAGTGTAAACTCTCTAGTAGCTATCGTACAGTATACCAGTGTCAACGCTCTAGTAGCTATCGTACAGTCTACCAGTATCAACGCACTAGTCAGCTATCTTATAGTATACCATTGTAAACTCTCTAGTCAGCTATCGTACAGTATACCACTGTAAACTCTCTAGTAGCTATTGTACAGTATACCATTGTAAACTCTCTAGTCAGCTATCGTACAGTATACCAGTGTAAACTCTCTAGTAGCTATCGTACAGTATACCAGTGTAAACTCTCTAATGGCTATCGTACATTAACCAGTGTAAACTCTCTAATCAGCTATCGTACAGTATACCAGTGTAAACTCTCTAGTCAGCTATCGTACAGTATACCAGTGTAAACTCTCTAGTCAGCTATCGTACAGTATACCAGTGTAAACTCTCTAGTAGCTATCGTACAGTATACCAGTGTAAACTCTCTAGTAGCTATCGTACAGTAACCAGTGTAAACTCTCTAATCAGCTATCGTACAGTATACCAGTGTAAACTCTCTAGCAGCTATCGTATAGTATAACATNTCTCTAGTCAGCTATCGTACAGTATACCAGTGTAAACTCTCTAGTAGCTATCGTACAGTATACCAGTGTAAACTCTCTAGTAGCTATCGTACAGTAACCAGTGTAAACTCTCTAATCAGCTATCGTACAGTATACCAGTGTAAACTCTCTAGCAGCTATCGTATAGTATACCTGTGTAAACCCTCTAGTCAGCTATCGTACATTAACCAGTGTAAACTCTCTAGTCAGATATCGTACAGTAAT
>NW_018403876.1:0-111 GCF_002113885.1 Mizuhopecten yessoensis | reverse complement strand
GTGTAAACTCTCTAGTCAGCTATCGTACAGTATACCAGTGTAAACGCTCTAGTAGCTATCGTACATTATACCAGTGTAAACTCTCTAGCAGCTATCGTACAGTATACCTGT
>NW_018403875.1:214294-214877 GCF_002113885.1 Mizuhopecten yessoensis | reverse complement strand
TAATCAACAAGTATCCACTATATACAGTCTTAATCAACAAGTGTCTACTATATACGGTCTTAATCAACAAGTGTCCACTATACACAGTCCTAATCAACAAGTCTCCACTATACATTCTTAATCAACAAGTGTCCACTGTACTCAGTCCCAATAAACAAGTCTCCACTGTACAGTCTTAATCAACAAGTGCCAACTGTACACAGTCTTAATCAACAAATGTCCACTGTATACAGTCTTAATCAACTAATGTTCACTATACAGAGTCTTATTCAACAATTGTCCAATATACATAGTCGTAATCAACTAATGTTCACTATACACAGTCTTAATCAACAAGTATCCACTATATACAGTGTTAATCAACAAGTGACCACTATACACAGTCTTAATCAACAAGTGTCCACTGTACACAGTCTTAATCAACTAATGTTCACTATACACAGTCTTATTCAACAATTGTCCAATATACATAGTCTTAATCAACAAGTGTCCTCTATATACAGTCTTAATCAACAAGTGTCCACTTTACACAGTTTAAATCAACAAGTGTCCACTTTACACACTCTAAATAAACAAGTGTCCT
>NW_018403875.1:210561-210724 GCF_002113885.1 Mizuhopecten yessoensis | reverse complement strand
CAAGTGTCCACTATATACAGTCTTAATCAACAAGTCTCCACTATAAATTGTTAATCAACAAGTATCTACTGTACTCAGTCCCAATAAACAAGTCTCCAATGTACAGTTATAAATCAACAAGTGTCAACTGTACACAGTCTTAATCAACAAATATCCACTATAT
>NW_018403875.1:207317-207566 GCF_002113885.1 Mizuhopecten yessoensis | reverse complement strand
GTCTTAATCAACAATTGTCCACTATACATAGTCTTAATCAACAATAGTCCACTTTACACAGTTTAAATCAACAAGTGTCCACTTAACACACTCTTAATAAACAAGTGTCCACTATATACAGTCTTAATCAACAAGTGTCCACTATACAGTCTTAATCAACAAGTGTCCACTGTACAGTCTTAATCAACAAGTGTTCACTTTACACAGTCTGACTTAACAAGTGTTCACTATACACCGTCTGACTCAACC